>NC_134483.1:267015995-267164568 GCF_040206685.1 Ascaphus truei
AAGTGATCACTATCGGCATGATTTTGGCGATTTGCCCTCACAGTTGTCACGGGAGACTCCTGTGGCGTGTAGGATCTCGGTGACCGGAACAGCACGCGCGTAGTAGGGGTCACAAGCAGGGGTCCAAGGCAGGCGGCAGGCAGCGAAGTCAGGTACAAGCAGAGGTCGGCAACGAGGAGACTGGAACAGGACAGGCGGGGCAGGACAGGGACTAAGAACAGGGAGCAGGGACTGAGACCGGGGAGCAGGAATAACCAGGGACAAGCCAGATTACTAGCAAGGACCTTTACTGTGAGCAAACTACAATACAGGTACAGGTACAGGTACAGGAAACAGGTCAGGATCAAAGACAGGCATGAGCATACTGTAGGAGTCTGACTAGCAAGCAAAGGCAAAAGCAACAGACAGGAAGCAAGCTATAAAGGACAGAGACAGGAGCAACAAGAAGACAGACAGACAGAGGAACCCAGAGCCAACAGAAGACAGCAGCACACCCAGTGGACAAGGAAGCTATGGCTAGGCAGGAGGTCTAGGCAATCCTGACAGCAGTATTCAGTAAGGGCCGAATCCCTGGCAAATCCCTGGCGAATCACTGCGAAAGTAAAATGCTGATGAGCCGGTGATAAAAGAGCCTGGCTCCCAATAGCCTGCCAATAGGCCGTCCCCTGCCGATATGTGTTTGCAGCAGAGAGAGATCCGCCACTCTCTCTGCGCAAACATCGGCAAAATAAAAATCTTTCTAAACAACTTTTACTCATAGTGTACATGTGCAGGGGGTCTCCGGAGCTGAACCGCATTGGTTTCAGGTCCGGGGACCCCCTGCTTCCCGAGATACAGGCCCCTTTATGAGGTGCCGGTATCCCTGTGCATTTAAATGTCCCGATCAGGTGACCACGGAATGTAAACAAAGCAGAGGGATACCGGCACCCCATAAAGGGGCATGTATCTCGGGAATAAGGGGGTCACCGGACCTAAAACCAAAGCGGTTTAGCTCCGGAGACCCTCTGCACATCTACACTATGAATAAAACACACACATAAATAAACAATCATTCCTTACCTTAGCGGCTATCCGCTATGGTAATTAAGCAGCCTTAATGTATTTTTAATAATAGTGTGCGGGAGCAGGGGGTCCCCTGAGCTGAACCACATTGATTTGTGGCTCAGCGACCCCGTTTCCCGAGTTACAGGCCCCGGTATGGGGCATCGGGTGCCAGTGTCGCCGCCATCTTTATAGAGCCCACGTCGCGTCTTGGACGCTATAAAGATGGTGGCGAAATTGGCCTCCGATGCCCCGGGGCCTGTAACTCGGGCGTCCCGAGTGGTGGGTGAGGGTGGGTTAACCCCTTAATGACTGTAGCGGTTAATAACCGCTATGGTGATTAAGGGGTTAGGGGACATTACATTGGCTGTTTTTATTCTTGTTTCTGTTTTGCAGCATCGGAGGGGGCATGGACAGTGATGAAGATGAGGATGGCCTTCATCGTGGCAGCCAGACAAGGGTGAGTGCAATATGTATTTATTGTTCTTTATGTATTTTAAATGGGCACATTCACTATTATCCATTTGTGGATAATAGTAATTGTGCCCATTACTATACTGTATGTGTTGGGGGGGTGGGGGGGGTATTTCTTTATAAGTATGTATGTGTTTTGACATTAATTAAGTTTTTATCGGGAACCAAAATTGACGATTTTTCCCACTTATCGGCGCTTACTGAATCGGAAAAGCTTTTTTTGTGGAAAAATGGCGAAAAAGGCCTTATCGGCGCTTACTGCTTGAGGCCCTAGATCTTCAAAGGAAATATTTCAAATCCCATTCAGTGTTTAATCCTTTGGGAATTAATGTATCCAATGTAAAAATCCAATGAGCCTCTCTACGATATACAGTAAGGCATTAACTCTGTCTCCGCCTCTATATTGGATCTGGACATGTTCAATGCCAATACATTTAAAGTTACTGAGAGACCCATTTTGACATACACTGAAGTGTTTTGAAACTGGATGCATCTGATCTTGTTTGACAATAAGTCTCATATGTTCAAGGATTCTCCGTTTAAACATACGCAATGTTAGACCAATATACTTCTTCTTGCAACCACATATCAACATATATATTACATATTCAGTCTTACAGTTTATAAATGTAGTGATGTTATATGACTTATTATTCTCCATATTTGTAAAAGTTTTAGATTTCAGAATATATTTGCAGATTTTACATCGCCCGCAGGAATAGCAACCCACTAGTTTGGGAAAGAATTATTTTTTAGTTAAAGTTTTATCATTCCTAATTACACTAGGGGAGACAATATTACCCAATGTTTGTGAATTTTTGAAGACAAATTTGGGTTTAACTGCAGTGATATCTCTGAGCAAGGGATCTATCGTAAGGATTGACTAGAGCTTATTTATAATATTTCTGATCACATAAGCTTGTTTACTGAACATTGTAATAAAATATGGAGGATCCAAGTTTGACATATAAACATCATGTTTGGACCTCCCTTGTTCGCCTCGATCCAGGGATCTATGAGATAGGGCTTTAGAGCCCGAAACGCGTGGGAGGTTTTTCCTATCCTGTTAAGTTTGTTTTTTTGTTTTTTATGTAGTCCAATAAACAATTTAAATTTTTTCACTTACCTGCTGAGCTGATGGTGCTTTCTTTTTGGACTTGGCTGTCTGGAACCAATCCTTCTTCTGCTCATGATGCCTCAATGATTGAATGGACGCACAGTCGCGGTGAGGGCGCGCTAGATGGGTCTCTGAACCACGGAAGACATTTGATTTGGCGGAGCGTTCCCGGACAGACCGGAGGTTGTGACGCACATCACCGTCACTGGGGAGCTCCAAAGCATCGTTGGAAGAGGAGGACGGCACATTTCCTATAGTGTCCCACGCAGCAAAGGGATACAGCTGACGGAGAGCCAAAAACGGGACTACAGAGGTACAATTATAAATTTCCTCTGTTATGCATACATCACTACCAGCTCCTATCCATTGGAATCCGGTTACTGTTTACCCTGCTTGTGTTTACCTCCACCCTTTGCACGGACCCAGCGCTTGAATCGCCCTCACATTTAGCCACTGTTGTCCTGTACAAAATTGATTATTTTTCTTTTTACTTTCTGTTCAGAGCTTTGAGTAGCCATTTTTCATGTATTATGCAAACATGACCTAGTTTTGATGCCTTCTCCATTTGCAAAAGTATTTTAGCTTCCTCAATCTCACAGATATTTAGTGGTTTATAGCATACCCCTACAATCATTTTCTTTATACAGTTGTGTGAAAAAGAAATTACACCCACTTTGAATTCTATGGTTTTACATATCAGGACATAATAATCATCTGTTCCTTAGCAGGTCTTAAAATTAGGTAAATACAACCTCAGATGAACAACAACACATGACATATTACACCGTGTCATTATTTATTTAACAAAAATAAAGTGAAAATAGAGAAGCCATGTGTGAAAAACTAAGTATACCTTATGATTCAATAGCTTTTAGAACCACCTTTAGCAGCAATAACTTGAAGTAATTGTTATCTGTATGACTTTATCAGTCTCTCACATCGTCGTGTTGAGGAATTTCGGCCCACTCTTCTTTACAACGTTGCTTCAGTTCATTGAGATTTGTGGGCATTTGTTTATGCACAGCTCTCTTGTTTGTTTCAAATTTTTTTATTAGGCATTTATACATTATACATACATGCAGGCATATCTTAGCCTAATACAGGGTTTTTTGTTTTTCACATTGAAAGCCTCGCCATGCCTCCGATCCTTTTTGTTGGACTGAGAAGGGCAGACGAGAGAGAGAGAAAAAGAGAAAAAAAAGGGAGGGGGGAGGGAAGAGTAAGGGGGGTGGGGGGTAGTTGGTTCCCGACATCCTTATCCGTCCACCAGTACCCTGTCCCGCATCTTTTCTCGCTGATACTTAGGTCATCCCTTTTTTATGTATGGGGGTTTCTATCCTGTTGGTTGAGTCAGCCATGGTTCCCAAACTTTATAAAAGGACGTTGTGGTTCTTTTCGGAAAGGCTGAAAGCTTTTCCATTAGCATTACTTCATTCTTTTTTTTACTGTTTGCTGGGGAGGGGGGGGGGGGTGATACCTTCTTCCATGAGGCAGCCACCGCACATCTAGCCGCTGTAAGAATGAAGGAGATTCATTTTCTTATTGGGCGGTCAATATTCTCCATTGGCCTGGCCAATAAGTAGGTCAGCGGATCAATGGGTATTGTGAGGTCTGTGACCTCTTTTATTATAGTTTGTATGGTTAGCCAATATTTCTGTATCTCTGGGCATGACCACCAAATGTGGGCCATGTCCCCCTTTTGTCCGCAGCCTCTCCAGCATAGATCGGAGGCCAGAGGGTAGATTTGTCTTAATCTGTCTGGGGTCTGTACCAGTGGAACAGTATTTTATAAATGTTTTCCTTAGTTGTGGTACATATGGAAGTTCCTGAGGCAGATTCCCATATATTTTCCCAATCCTCTCTGTCTATAACCATATTCAATTCAGCTGCCCATTTGAGCATGTACACTGGCGACCAACTTTATTCTTACTTGGCTAGCTCCGCGAATTTCAGAAGATCCCGGTGATGTGCGGTTTTGTGTCGTTTTCTCCCGGGGTATATAGCGTTATTTTCGCGGCTGTGATTTAAGCATTTTATTCCCGCTGGCTGCAATACTGCAATGCCGTGTAAAAACGCATGGGGGCGTTTGCGAGCTGTTGCCTTTGAAGCCGAGAAATTCATGAATTGTAATGCAGTATATAATGTATATATACAGTATATACTGTATAACAACAACCCCTATAACCCCTAACATACACATACAGCACTGTATATGCACATCAATGATACTATAGGCCATCCCCTGGCGAGATGTGTTTGCAGCAGAGAGAGAGAACCGCTGCTCTCTCTGCGCAAACATCGGCACATTAAAAATTATTTAAAATACATTTTTATTCATAGTGTAGATGTGCAGGGGGTCTCCGGAGCTGAACCGCGTTGGTTTCAGGTCTGGGGACCCCCTGCTCCCCGAGATACGGCCCCCTTTATGAGGTGCCGGTAAAATCAACCCCACACTGATGTGACCCATCAAGGTCGAAAAAACAGCTGTCTGTGGGTGGTTTTCTGGGTATGCACCTTAACCCTGGCTGTGCTCAAAGCTGTGACCATGCAGCAAGCTTAAGCCTATAGGGAACCATGTTAAAAATGGTTATTGAGGCAAAAAGTGACACTGTGTGCTCATTTGCATGTCATTTCCCAGAATCCCTTGCTGCAGTGGAAGTGCTGTATGCTGGGTGATAATGGGGAAAGGCGGGGTTGCAGACCTGCCTAAGACATGCAGATGAGCATACAGTTATATTTGCTTTCCTGTGGAGGGTTTTTGTCACTTTTTTTACTCGCCATAACTTAACTCAGTATTATGGTATATATATATATATATATATATATATATATATATATATATATATATATATATATATATATATATAAAACAAAAAGCAGCAGCCAGCACTCCAAGCAACAAATGTAAAGTCAAGGTGCATGCTCCATAGAAATCAATATAGAAACCCTGTCTTCCCATAAGAGAAGGCACAAAAGCAGCAACACTCAGATATAGCAAAAAGACATGTATTAGCAGTGACAAAACAGCACACTATAAACCCAATATATAAACCCAATTATAGTGTGCTGTTTTGTCACTGCTAATACATGTCTTTTTGCTAGATCTGAGTGTTGCTGCTTTTGTGCCTTCTCTTATGGGAAGACAGGGTATATATATATATATATATATATATATATATATATATATATATATATATATATATATATATATATATATATATATATATACTGTATATATATATATATACACACAGTATATACACACACATGATAAACCAATATACAAATAAATGTAGAAGGGTTATCTGGGTATGCACCTTAACCCTGGATTACAAGTAGAAGACCCGTGGATTGATTTGGATTTTTAGTTTAATGTTTATTATTTTATGGGTTCCTGTTCGTGGATTGGTTCGTGAGTAAGCTGCGCAACGGGAGTCGGTGGGGGCAAGTAATGGTAAGCAAACTAAAGAAATGTATTTTATTTAACTTGTTAATTTTTTTAAAAGCTTTTTTAACATGTGTATTTTTTTTTTTTTTGTGGTATATCATTTCTTGCCACTGTATGTATGTATATATGTCTAGAGCAGGGCTGCACAACATACGGCCCGCGGGCCGCATGCGGCCCGCCTGGCCTCTCTGTGTGGCCCGAGGTGACTTCGGCCGGGCGCCAGTTAATTAATTAAATAAATTAAAAAAAAAATTTTTTTAAAGTTTAAAAAAATGGCGACGATTCATCCCCCTCCCCTCCTAAACTGCCCCCCCCCCCGCCCCCGGGTTTTGCAGTGCGCGGGGACAGAAGCAGCATGAGGAGGATGCAGGATGCCAGGGAGGTCAGAGCATGCCGGGGGCGGGGCTTTGTTCCGGGGAGAGAGGATGTGCTGATCTACAAGAGGTAGAGAGGTTTGTGTGTGTGTGTGTGTGTGTGTGTGTGTGTGTGTGTGTGTGTGTGTGTGTGTGTGTGTGTGTGTGTGTGTGTGTGTGTGTGTGTGTGTGTGTGTGTGTGAGAGAGAGAGAGAGAGGTGGGGGGGTGTGAAAAACGGGCTGGTGCAGATGTGGGGGGTGGGCTGCTGACATGTGAGGGGGTGGGCTGCTGACATGTGAGGGGGAGTGGGCTGCTGACATGTGAGGGGGTGGGCTGCTGACATGTGAGGGGGGGTGGGCTGCTGACATGTGAGGGGGGGTGGGCTGCTGACATGTGAGGGGGGGTGGGCTGCTGACATGTGAGGGGGGTGGGCTGCTGACATGTGAGGGGGGGTGGGCTGCTGACATGTGAGGGGGTGGGCTGCTGACATGTGAGGGGGGGTGGGCTGCTGACATGTGAGGGGGGGGTGGGCTGCTGACATGTGAGGGGGGGTGCTGACATGTGAGGGGGGGTGGGCTGCTGACATGTGAGGGGGGGTGCTGACATGTGAGGGGGGGTGGGCTGCTGACATGTGAGGGGGTGGGCTGCTGACATGTGAGGGGGAGTGGGCTGCTGACATGTGAGGGGGGGTGGGCTGCTGACATGTGAGGGGGGGTGGGCTGCTGACATGTGAGGGGGGGTGGGCTGCTGACATGTGAGGGGGGGTGGGCTGCTGACATGTGAGGGGGGTGGGCTGCTGACATGTGAGGGGGTGGGCTGCTGACATGTGAGGGGGGATGGGCTGCTGACATGTGAGGGGGGTGGGCTGCTGACATGTGAGGGGGGGTGGGCTGCTGACATGTGATGGGGGGTGGGCTGCTGACATGTGAGGGGGGGTGGGCTGCTGACGTGAGGGAGGGGGGCTGCTTGCATGTGAGGGGTGGGTGGGCTGCTGGCATGTGAGGGGTGGGTGGGCTGCTGGCATGTGAGGGGGGGCTGCTGACATGTGAGGTGCAGGGGGGGAAGTGATGTGAGGTGAAGGGGGGTATGATGTGAGTTGCAGGGGGGGAGAGTGTGTCATATTGAGGAGAGGGGGAAAGAGTGTCATTTGGGAGGAGAGAGTGTCATTTAGGGGAGGGGGAGAGTGTCATATTGAAGAGAGGGAGAGAGAGAGTGACATATTGAGGAGAGAGAGTGTCATATTGAGGGGAGGGAGAGAGTGTCATATTGAGGGGAGGGGGAGAGTGTCATATTGAGGGGAGGGGAGAGCGTGTCATTTAGGGGAGGGGGAGTGTGTCATATTGAGGGGAGGGAGAGAGTGTCATATTGAGGGGAGGGAGAGAGAGTCATATTGAGGGGAGGGAGAGAGAGAGTGTCATATTGAGGGGAGGGAGAGAGAGTGTCATATTGAGGGGAGGGAGAGAGAGTGTCATATTGAGGGGAGGGGAAGAGTGTCATATTGAGGGGAGGGGGAGAGTGTGTCATATTGAGGGGAGGGGGAGAGAGTCATATTGAGAGGAGGGGGAGAGGGTGTGATTTAGGGGAGGGGGAGAGTGTGTCATATTGAGGGGAGGGGGAGAGAGTGTCATATTGAGGGGAGGGGGAGAGTGTCATATTGAGGGGAGGGGGAGAGAGTGTCATATTGAGGGGAGGGGGAGAGTGTCATATTGAGTGGAGGGGGAGAGAGTGTCATATTGAGGGGAGGGGGAGAGTGTGTCATATTGAGGGGAGGGTGAGAGTGTCATTGAGAGGAGGGGGAGAGTGTGTCATATTGAGGGGAGGGGGAGAGTGTCATATTGAGGGGAGGGGGAGAGAGTCATATTGAGAGGAGGGGGAGAGGGTGTGATTTAGGGGAGGGGGAGAGTGTGTCATATTGAGGGGAGGGGGAGAGAGTGTCATATTGAGGGGAGGGGGAGAGTGTCATATTGAGGGGAGGGGGAGAGAGTGTCATATTGAGGGGAGGGGGAGAGTGTCATATTGAGTGGAGGGGGAGAGAGTGTCATATTGAGGGGAGGGGGAGAGTGTGTCATATTGAGGGGAGGGTGAGAGTGTCATTGAGAGGAGGGGGAGAGTGTCATTGAGAGGAGGGGGAGAGGGTGTGATTAGGGGAGGGGGAGAGAGTTTTATATTGAGGGAAGAGAGACATGGGGGGGATGCGGACATGGGATGCTGACTTGGGGGGGGGGCTGCTGACATGGAATGGGCTGGGGGGATGTGGAGGGGGTATTGTGTTTTTGATGTGGAGGGTGGTATTGTGTGGGTGAGGGGGAGAGATGGGGGTATGAGAGATATATGGGGAGTATCATAAAGGTTGATAGTGAGGGGTTCTGGGGGAGATGAGGATGATGATGATGGAGAGGTGCTGGAGGAGAGATGATGATGATGATGATGATGATGATGATGATGATGATGATGATTTAACCCGTGCGGCCCAAATTTTTTTTCCTTGGAGCAGTTCGGCCCTTCTCACTTTACGAGTTGGGCAGGCCTGGTCTAGAGAGATATATACATACAGGGTAAGAAATGATGTTGTTTTAAAAGCTTGATTTGATGTGTTTTAAATTAATTTGACTATGCAGCTATGCTTTATTGTGAGTTTAAAGTATTTTAAAATTAGATAGATATAATTGTTGATATTGTATTGTGTGTTTGAGGGAGGTCAGGGCTAGCCTTGGTTTTAAAGTTTGTATATTTTTTCACATGCTGAATTGTTCTGCTCGAGGCGTGAATTAGTTAATTGTTTCATTGTTCGGGATAGACTGTCAATTGTTTAGGGATGTAAATATTGATTGCTAATTGATTTCTGTTTACTTGATTGGTTAAAATAGTTGACTTGTTTGGAAGTGTTTGTATTTAGCTTGCAATGATATTGTTCACATTCATTTGCAGAATGTATATGGTGCATAGATTTTATGCATCATTTATACAATGTAAATGCTATGTATGGATTGGAATGTGAGGTTTTAGATTGTAAGATCAGTTAGGATTATTAAAGGAAATTCATTGTAATGTAGTGTGTCTGTATGGAGAAGTGTTATTTGTAGGACAGTATGATTTTGATAACCCTTCTACATTTATTTGTATATTGGTTTATCATGTGTGTGTATATACTGTATATATATATATCTCTCTCTCTCTCGGTATTTATATATATATATATACAAGTATATACTGTATAACAATTGACAGTCTATCCCGAACAATGAAACAATTAACTATATATATACTGTATATATACTGTAGTTGCATGATGAAGCCACTGTACAAATTCATGGGTGAAGGGTGGGTATCGGGCCACTGTGGCTTAACCCCTTAATTACCTTTGCGGTTATTATCTGACTAGCTGAGAGACCCGGCGTTGCCCGTGAGTGAAATTTCCCGCTAGGAAAATGTGGGGGGAGGGACAGTGGACAGGAGATGGGGAGGGGGGAGGGACGGGGACAGTGGACAGGAGGGGGGGACAGTGGACAGGAGGGGGGCAGTGGACAGGAAGGGGGGCAGTGGACATGAGCGGGGGCAGTGGACATGAGGGGGGGTGGGGGACAGTGGACAGGAGGGGGGGATAGTGGACAGGAGGGGGGGATAGTGGACAGGAGGGGGGGATAGTGGACAGGAGGGGGGTATAGTGGACAGGAGGGGGGGACAGTGGACAGGAGGGGGGGATAGTGGACAGGAGGGGGGGGACAGTGGACAGGAGGGGGGGACAGAGGACAGGAGGGGGGGGGGCAGTGGACAGGAGGGGGGGGCAGTGAACAGGAGGGGGGGGCAGTGGACAGGAAGGGGGGGACAGTGGACAGGAGGGGGGGACAGTGGACAGGAGGGGGGGCAGTGGACAGGAGGGGAGGGACAGTGGACAGGAGGGGGGATAGTGGACAGGAGGGGGTGACAGTGGACAGGAGGGGGGTGACAGTGGACAGGAGGGGGGTGACAGTGGACAGGAGGGGGGTGACAGTGGACAGGAGGGGGGGGTGACAGTGGACAGGAGGGGGGTGACAGTGGACAGGAGGGGGGGAGAGTGGACAGGAGGGGGGAGATAGTGGACAGGAGGGGGGAGAGTGGACAGGAGGGGGGTGAGAGTGGACAGGAGGGGACGGGGACAGTGGACAGGAGGGGACGGGGACAGTGGACAGGAGGGGATGGGGACAGTGGACAGGTGGGGATGGGGACAGTGGACAGGAGGGGACGGGGACAGTGAACAGGAGGGGACAGTGGACAGGAGGGGTCGGGGACAGTGGACAGGAGGGGTCAGGGACAGTGGACAGGAGGGGACAGGACAGTGGACAGGAGGGGACAGGACAGTGGACAGGAGGGGACGGGACAGTGGACCGGAGGGGACGGGACAGAGGACAGGAGGGGACGGGACAGTGGAAAGGAGGGGACGGGACAGTGGACAGGAGGGGACGGGACAGTGGACAGGAGGGGACGGGACAGTGGACAGGAGGGGACGGGACAGTGGACAGGAGGGGACGGGACAGTGGACAGGAGGGGACGGGGACAGTGGACAGGAGGGGACGGGGACAGTGGACAGGAGGGGGACGACGACAGTGGACAGGAGGGGGACGAAGACAGTGGACAGGAGGGGGACGACGACAGTGGACAGGAAGGGGACGCGGAGGCAGGGAGGGGGGGAGTGAAAGGCAGGGGGAGTGAGTGCCAGGGAGGGGAGGTGAATGAGCGCCGGGGAGGGAGGTGAGTGTGATGGGGGGGGGGGGTGAAGAGAAGTGTGTGTGTGTGTGTGTATACCCGGCGTTGGCCGGAGGCAGGGTGGGGCGTCAAAGGCAGGGGGGCGTCAAAGGCAAGGGGGGGCGCCGTCAAAGGCAAGGGGGGGCTCCGTCAAAGGCAAGGGGGGGGGCGCCGTCAAAGGCATGGATTCCTCCCCCTGCATTTCATCACCTGCCAGCATGCCGCACTCCTCGGGCTGCCACTGGTTGTCTCCCCCCTCGTGGCCTCCGCCGACTCCCAGTGGCACAAAGGAGGTATTAACTCCCTGTCGCCCTCCTCCTGCTCCTCGGGATGTTGAGCCGTAGAGAGCGTGCTGGGGGAGGTGGGTGAAGTGAGGGGGGGTGAAGTAGGGGGGGTGAAGTGGGGGGGGTGAGGTGGGTGAAGTGGGGGGGGTGAGGTGGGTGAAGTGGGAGGGGGAGTGAGGTGGGTGAAGTGGGGGGTGGGGGAGCGACACACACGCGACACCTACCTCTACTTCCGGATGACGCCATCTTCTCAATTGGATGGCGCGAGGGAGGAAGGGGGTCATGCCGGGGAGGGAGGTGAGTGTGATGGGGGGGAGGAGGAGAGGTGTGTGTGTGTGTATACCTGGTGTTGGCCGGAGGCAGGGGGTGGTGTCAAAGGCAGGGGGTGGTGTCAAAGGCAGGGGGTGCGTCAAAGGCCGGGGGGGGTGCGTCAAAGGCAGGGGGGGCGTCAAAGGCAGGGGGGGTGTCAAAGGCAGGGGGGGCATCAAAGGAAGGGGGGGGCGTAAAAAGGCGGGGGGGCATCAAAGGCGAAGGGGGGGCATCAAAGGCAGGGGGGGCGTCAAAGGCAGGGGGGGAGGTTGCGTGAAAGGCAGGGAGGGGGGGAGGTTGCATGAAAGGCAGGGAGGGGGGGAGGTTGCATGAAAGGCAGGGAGGGGGGGAGGTTGCATGAAAGGCAGGGAGGGGGGGTTGCATGAAAGGCAGGGAGGGGGGGTTGCATGAAAGGCAGGGAGGGGGGGAGGTTGCATGAAAGGCAGGGAGGGGGGAGGTTGCATGAAAGGCGGGGGGGAGGTTGCATGAAAGGCAGGGAGGGGGGGAGGTTGCATGAAAGGCAGGGAGGGGGGGAGGTTGCATGAAAGGCAGGGAGGGGGGGAGGTTGCATGAAAGTCAGGGAGGGGGGGAGGTTGCATGAAAGGCAGGGAGGGGGGAAGGTTGCATGAAAGGCAGGGAGGGGGGGTTGCATGAAAGGCAGGGAGGGAGGTTGCATGAAAGGCAGGGAGGGGGGGTAGGTTGCATGAAAGGCAGGGGGGGAGGTTGCATGAAAGGCAGGGGGGGAGGTTGCATGAAAGGCAGGGAGGGGGGGAGGTTGCATGAAAGGCAGGGGGGGAGGTTGCATGAAAGGCAGGGGGGAGGTTGCATGAAAGGCAGGGGGGGGTTGCATGAAAGGCACGGGGGAGGTTGCATGAAAGGCAGGGGGGGGAGGTTGCATGAAAGGCAGGGGGGGGAGGTTGCATGAAAGGCAGGGATCCCTCCCCCTGCGTTTCCTCACCTGGCAGCCTGGCGCGGTCCTCCTCGGGCTACCAGTGTGTCTCTCCCCACTCCTGGCCTCCTCCGGCTCCCGTTGGCATAGAGGAGGTAGTGCGCGGCACCACCTCCCTGATGCTCTCCTCCTCCACCTCATGCTCCTCGGCGGTGTCCGTTGTCGGGGATGGTGAGGCGGGTAAGCGGCGTGTGTGTGTGGGGGGGATCCGGAGAGAGCGTGCTCTGGGGGTTGGGGGGAAGTGGGAGAGCGCCGGGGAGCGGTCTCGCGGCGGAGGCGCACGCATCTCCCCTCCCTGTGGCTGCAGGGAGAGGTGGAGAGAGCCGGAGGAGCGATCTCAGGGATGGGGAGCGTGCTTTGGCGGGGGGCCAAGAGCCCACCCCCCTCAGAGCCGTGTGGGGGCTGGAGCTGTCAGCAGTGAATGCGGCCATTAAGTAACGGAGCGGCGGTTAAGGGCGGTAAGTAGCGGCCGGTAAGTAGCGGAGCAGTGTTGGGCAAGTAAGTGGTGGTGCTGGAGCGGTGGCGTGGCCGTGAAGTCGTCCATTGCGTAGCGGGCGGGAAGGAGTGGGCGGGAAGGAGCGGGCGGGAAGTGTGATTTGGTGGTCGGGTAAGAGGGGGGGGGGCTGGAATAAAATAATGTAAATGAAATGTAGATGTTGTAAGTGTGTGTGGCGGGCATTTTAGAAATTAAATTAAGAGTGCGTAGGTGAAGTCTGCCGGTAATTTGTTAATGTTAAACACACATATTGTGAATGCGGACATTTAATAATGTAAATTAAATGTAGTATTGCGGCGATTTAATAAAGTTAAGTAATAAAATAATGTTATTAAGGGAAATAATGTAACATTGGCAAAGCGGGACATTGTATAATGTCAATGTAAGGTACATGTTGTAAGTTCGTGTGGCGGCCATTTTAGAAAGTAAATAAAGAGTGCGTAGGTGAAGGTACGGGCAGGCATTGTTGTAATAAAAATGTAAAGTGCGTAGTGATGCATGCCATTGTTTTGATATATATTTATATTTGAATATGTTTTTTTAGTAAGGCAGTCTTGATCGTGCGTGGGAGTGTCGTCGTGTGTGCGGAGGCCATATGGGCGGCCATGTGCACAGGGACTGCGGAGGGAGAATGGCGGTTGAATGTGCGCGGCTATAGGGAGTGCGGTTGTTTCGGCGTTTAGTCCGGGCATGTGCATATGAAGGAGGCCATATGGCTGGCCATGTGCACAGGGAGTGTCGCGGTTGAATGTGCGCAGCTATAGGGAGTGCGCTTCGTCCGTTGTCCCTACAGTTCTGGCTACAGGGGAGTAAACATGAGTGTCAGCTACAGGGGAGTAAGCATGAGTGTCAGCTACAGGGGAGTAAGCATGAGTGTCAGCTACAGGGGAGTAAGCATGAGTGTCAGCTACAGGGGAGTAAGCATGAGTGTCAGCTATGGGATGACAGTGTGTACACAGGGGTGACAGCATGACTGAGATGTAGGATGACAGGTCAGTGTGAGTGTGTGGGATGACAGTGAGGGTGTGTGGAATGTGTGTGTGTGTACATGACTCGGAGGTACACAGGGGTGACAGCATGACTCAAAGGTGTGTGTGTGTGTGTGTGTGTGTGTGTGTGTGTGTGTGTAGGGGTGAGAGTGTGTGTGTGTAGGGGTGAGAGTGTGTTCTGGGGGAATGGTGTCAGTGCAAGTGTGAGAGTGAAGTAGGTGTGTGTCAGTGATGTCACTGTACCTTTTGGCCAATGAGAGTCATGTGGGAGGGACATAGTTTCTATGTGTGTGTCACAGTGGGGCGTACTTCTTGGCCAATGAGAGTCGGGGTGGCCACGGACCAATCAGATTCACTGCAGATAGCACTAACCATTCGATTTTATATATTAAGATAAGGTGTTTAAGGGGTTAATTGATATCTGAATATAATTGCAATGTATTGGCTTTGTTTTGGCAATGTATTTTGTGGACAAGACAAGGATGTTGCTGGCGACGGACACTTCGCATTGATGAGGTCAGTAGTACTTTATTTATTTTAATATGCTAGTTATTGTTTTTAATAATGGGCAATTAATCTATTATCCATATCTGGATAATAGTTATTTTGCACATTATTGTACTGTAGGTGTTGGGGGGGGGTATGTATTGAATGTATAGGCCAGGTTTATTTTTTTTACATTCAGGGTTTATTCCATGGTTCCGCGTGAGACCTCTGGAGACCACCTGTGGTATCCTCGGGTATCTCACGGGTATCAGGCTGGTGGTTCCATGGGTGACACATGCGGGGATGATGATGTGTGGTCCCACTTCTGTGGGGGCACCGCGGACCCGTAGTCTGCGGGGATGAAGCTGTGTGGTCCCACTTCTGTGGGGGCACTGCAGACCCATAGGTGCGGGGATGAAGCTGTGTGGTCCCACTTCTGTGGGGGCACCGCCGACCCATAGGTGCGGGGATGATGATGTGTGGTCCCACTTCTGTAGGGGCACCGCGGACCCGTAGTGAGCACCCGTGAGTTCCCCAGACCCCAGTGGGAACCACCCGAGGCCCCACAGACACCTGTGGGTCTGACCCAGGGCTCCCAGACATCCTTGGGCCTACCGTGGGGACCCAATTGTGGTCCACGGTGACCCAAGGAGACCACCTGGGGGCCATGGTGCTGGCAGGATCCACCAGCAGGCCTCCAGAACCTGTTTGAAAAGGGCTGCTGGTACCCTGTAGGTCTGTCCAGGTGCCCCGCCAGCCCACCGGGGACTCGTGTGGGGCTGCGTTATGAACCCTGTTTGTAAAATAATAAATCATGTATTTATGGGGGGGCACAGGGGGTGGGTAATGTATTTAATAAATAAAATATATACACACAGTATATACACACGCATGATGAACCAATATACAAATAAATGTAGAAGGGTTATCAAAATCATACTGACCTACAAATAACACTTCTCCATACAGACACACTACATTACAATGAATTTCCTTTAATAATCCTAACTGATCTTACAATCTAAAACCTCACATTCCAATCCATACATAGCATTTACATTGTATAAATGATGCATAAAATCTATGCACCAAATACATTCTGCAAATGAATGTTAACAATATCATATATATATATATATCACTGTATATATATACTGTATATATATACACATATATATTTATTTATCTTCATGTATTTATTTATTTATTTAGATTTATTTATTAATTGTGGGGCTGCTGTGCGTAAAAAAAAATTATTGTGGGTAGCGGGGGTGGGTGAAGGGGGTTCTTGGCCCTTGGTGTGAGTTTAGGACTTGCGGGGGGGTTGCGGGTGCACTTAACCCCTTCACGACCGTAGCAGTTAATACCGCTACAGTCGTGAAGGGGTTAAGTGCACCCGCTACCCCCGCAAGCCCTAAACAACCACCGATGGGGCTAATACCCCCTTCACCCACCCCCACTACAAAAAAAATTCACTCACAGCAGCAGCACAATTAATAAATAAATATAAATAAATGAATATAAATAAATACATTTAAAATACATTTTTATTCATAGTGTAGATGTGCAGGGGGTCTCCGGAGCTGAACCGCTGTGGTTTTAGGTCTGGGGACCCCCTGCTCCCCGAGATACAGGCCCCTTTAGGGGGTGCCGGTATCCCTCTGCTTGGGTTACATGCCGCGGTCACGTGATCGGGACCTTTAAATGCAGAGGGATACCGGCACCTCATAAAGGGGCCATATCTCGGGGAGCAGGGGGGTCCCCAGACCTGAAACCAACGCGGTTCAGCTCCGGAGACCCCCTGCACATCTACACTATGAATAAAAATGTATTTTAAATGTATTTATTTATATTCATGTATTTATTTATTTATTTAGATTTATTTATTTATTTTTTGGGCGGCTGCTGTGTGTGAGTTTTTTTTTTATTGTGGGTAGCGGGAGTGGGTGAAGGGGGTATTAGCCCCAATGGTGGTTGTTTAGGGCTTGCGGGGGGTAGCAGGAGGGGTTAACCCCTTCATGACCGTAGCGGTATTAACTGCTACGGCCGTGAAGGGGTTAAGTGCACCCGCAACCCCCCCGCAAGTCCTAAACTCACACCAAAGGCCAAATACCCCCTTCACACCCCCCCGCTACCCACAATAAAGCGGGCACGGTGGGTTAACCCCTTCATTGCCTTAGCGGCTATCAGCTATGGTAATGAAGCATCATTTCTGTATTTTTAATAATATTGTGCAGAAGCATGGGGTTCCCTGAGCATTAATTTCTGGCTCAGGGAACCCCCTGCTCACTGTACAATATTATTAAAATACAGAAATGCTACTTTGTTACCATAGCACATAGCCGCTAAAGTAAGGAACGAGTGTTTATTTATATATGTGTTTTATTTATACTGTACATGTGCAGAGGGTCTCCGGAGCAGAAACGTTTTTGTTTTAGGTCCGGGGACCCCCTGCTCCCCGAGATACAGGCCCCTTTAAGGGGTGCCAGTATCCCTCTGCTTTGTTTACATGTCGCGGTCACGTGATCGGGACCTTTAAATGCAGAGGAGCATTACAAATCATGAATTTATGCCATCTGGCGGACACGCGAAGCATTGCAGCCTAGTAAATCCTGAACCATTATCAATTAACACATCAACCGCGCGTCAGCCGGGCATGCGCCTGGCTGGGAAGGCAAAAGGAGCCCGGCATGCTCTGGGTGAACAGTATGGCATTCCAGGAACATGCCAGGTACAAGCCAGTGATTAGTAAGAATAAAAGCTGCCGCAGCAGTAGTCATGGGTAGGGGAGTCTGCCGACTTCTCCATTTCGGCATATATTTACGTTATGAGACCTTTTTGATGAGCGGTGTTCCTACACAGCCTTTCAAAACTAGTGAGAGGGGGAAATTCTAATGTTGGGGATAGGTTTTGTAAGAAGTGTCGAATCTGTAGATATTTGAACGCATTCAGTTCTGGCATTTCATATTTGTTTTTTAATCTTTGGTAGCTTAGGAACTGTCCTAGACTCAGCAGGTCAGCGATTGCTCTGATATTTTTTTATTTAAATTGGTTGAATTGTCTGATTTCACAACCAGGAGGAAATTTAGGATTTTTGAAAATTGGAATGAGTTGAGAGTTAGTGGTTGTGAGCTTATATTTAAATTTGGATTTCATCCAAATCTCCCACGTGCGCCTCATCGTTCCTAATTTAAATTTACCAGTTTGTGTATCTCCTCTGTTCAGGGACCAAAGGCATGCTGGCAGAGAAGGCGTGCCGGCGTATTGTGATTCTATATCTAACCAGCAATATTGGTCTGGATCAGCATTCCATACTACTACCTGTCGCAATTGGGTGGCTTGGTAGTATCTTATGATGTCTGGGACTCCAAAGCCTCCTCTCCCCTTTGATGTGAGCAGAACTGACTTAGCGGTCCTGGGTTTTTTATCCTGCCAAATAAAATGGAATATTTGTTTCTGGATATTTTTCAATTCTGAGCCAGGGATGTGGACCGGGAGAGTCTGGAAGTAATATAACAATCTGGGGAGTATGTTCATTTTGACCGAGATCATTCTCCCGATCCATGATATTTTATAACCTTCCCATTTGTCTAGGTCATTTTTAATTTTCCAGAATAGGGCTGGGTAATTGTGTTGGTATAGGAACTGGTAGTTCTTTGATACATTTACTCCCAAGTATTTAATGTATGAGGAGCTCCAACGATAATTAAAATTTAGTTTAAGTAGTTTCACCTCTGGCTCTGGCAGATTTAAGTTTAAGGCTTCAGATTTGTCGCTATTGATTTTATACCGTGATATTTTACCAAAGTCCAGGAGTTCTTTTTGGAGATTAGGGAGGGAAATTTGGAGTTTGGATAGAGTTAGGATTATATCATCTGCGAACAGGGACATCTTGTATTGTTTATTTCCAATTTCTATCCCTTGGATGTCAACGTTATCTCAAATTTTTGATGCCAGGGGTTCTATGGTCAGTGCAAAGAGGAGAGGGGATAGGGGGCATCCTTGTCTTGTGCCGTTTTTAATATTGAATCGTTGTAGGTTGCCCCCTGGGAGTTTCATCATCGCTGATGGGTCTTGGTAAAGTCTACAGACACCCTCTAGATATGTGTCTTTGAAGTCAAATTTACGTAGGGTGTTATCTAGGAATAACCAGTCAATTCTATCGAACGCCTTCTCTGCGTCTAGGCTTAACAATATTGCTTTGGTTCGTGTGAGGTGTACGTGGTCTACTATATTGATTATCTTACGGGTGTTGTCTGAGGCTTGCCTGCCTGCGACAAACCCAACTTGGTCTATATTTATAAGTCTGGGTAAAATAGGATTCAACCTATTTACTAGAATTTTACTATATAATTTGAGGTCATTGCTCAGGAGGGAGATTGGGCGGTAGCTTCCACATTGCATCGGGTCTCTTCCATCTTTATGTATAATGGCTAAATTGGCTAGAGACATTGAGGTAGGGATTGGGTTCCCTTCCATGAAAAAGTTAAACATTTTTAATAGATGCGTGGACAGTATTGGTAGAAATCTCTTGTAGTAAACATTGGTGAACCCATCAGGGCCAGGGGACTTAGACACCTTCAGCACTTTTACTGCCTCTTCAATTCCTATTTTGATATCCCAGCATTAAGTGTTGCATTTTCCTCCTCTGTTAATGTGGGAAGGTGGCAGTTGTCTAGATATTTTTTTATGAACTCAGATGCTGTTGATTGTGGGTGGCCCTTTTGGGTTCTTAGGTTATATAATTTGGTGTAGAATTTAGTAGATTCTGCTGCTATTTTTTTGTCGCTATATTGTATCTCACCAGACCTATTTTTGATCGCTGTTATTTGGGATCTTTTCTGTATTCCTCTTAGTCGGCTAGCCAAGAGTCTGTCGGCCTTGTTGCCTTTGTCATAATACTGTTGATTTGTCCACTTGAGGTCTTTTTCTACGTCTTCTAATTGGGCCTGTTTTAGTTTTAATCTGGCTGCAGTTAATGTTTTGTAGATTTTCTTTGATGGGTTAGTTTTATGTGATTGCTCAAGTGTGACAATGTTATCTGTGAGATCTTTGATCAATTTTAGTTTGACTTTTTTCCTATGGGATGCAATAGAGATGAATTTACCTCTGATTGCTGCCTTATGGGCCTCCCATAGGATTGCTGGGGAAGTGACTGATCCTGAGTTAAAGAAAAATAAATCCTTAAGTGATGTTTTGATCTCTTTCTCTATCTCAGGATGGTTCAATAAGGAGTCATTTAACCTCCAGGAGTAGGAATTTGATTTTACAAATGGGACAGAGAGGGTTAAGGTGATAGGGCCGTGATCTGACCAGGTAATTGGGCCGATATCTGACTTAGAAGCGGCCTCTAGAACATTCTTGGTTACCAGAAAATAGTCTATATGGGAATAGATCTGGTGAGGTACTGAGTAAAAGGTGTAATCTCGCTGGCCCTGGTGTTGGGACCTCCAGATGTCCACCAATGAGAAATCATTGATTATCCCCCTGAACCTTTTCCCAATTTGTTGGGAGTGGGTTGTATGGGGGCGGCGCATATCGGATGATTTGTCCTCGGTGGAGTTCAGGACCATATTTAGGTCACCTCCGACCAAGACCGATGACAGATATCCAGGGTCAACACACTTTTTAAAATAAATTTGGTGGGTCTTGGGATGTGAAGTGGGTCTCCTGCAGGAATATAATATCACCCCCTGATCTTTTCAGATCTTGGAAAGCCAACCTCCTCTTTCTGTTATTTTGTAGGCCTTTTACATTTAGAGTGATTATCTTAATTGTGGTTGTGTTAGCCATTAGGTCTTTCTGTTATGTAAAACCATAGGACCTTTCCTTTCCCAACCGGGAGGTTGTGGTTCGGTAATTTAGAGACTAGTATGTGCCCCAGCAAACACATAAGGTAGGTATATATTGCGTGTGCACTAGGTCTTGTGTACCATGGAGGAGGAGGGGGAGAGAGGGCGGAGGGAGGAGAGATGGAGTAGATGGAGAATAGCAGAAATTAGGTCTACATTAGACCTTAACAAAATGTTGCCAGTCCTATGGGCGACCAGCTTTTGGGCTAAAAGCCCCTTCGGGGGTGGATCCGGCGACGGCAGCCGGCGGGTATCAGAGGGGTCCAGACCCTCTAACACAGTTAACTTGAGTTTTTCCCCCTTTCATTTATGTTGTCATACAGGTTTTTTAGTATATTCCGCAAAGGGAGGGGTGAGGGGTAGGGGAGGGAAGGGGGGGGAAGAGAGGGGAAGGGGAGAGGGGAAGGGGGGGATGGGAGGGAAGGGGAGGAGGAGGGAAGGGGGAGGGAGGGGGAGGGGGGCGAGGCGGAGGGAGGGGGAGGGGAGGGGGGCGAGGCGGAGGAAGGGGGGGAGGGGGAGGGAGGAGACTCAGGAACTTTGTTACACAAAAAGATCTGCAGTGGGATCTAATGTTTACAGTACCACTCCCTGGTAGGTCACCACATGCAGTGAGAACTTTACATAACAACATAGATAACTGGCATGACCGTGTTTGCAATAAGAACTGTGTCTATTAACATAATTGACTGGAATATCAATACCCAACCTGAGAATTTAGCTCTGTAACATAGCAAGCTAAAATGGCAATCTCTGCAGCTGGGACTATATGTCTCCCCGTACCCGCCCGGACTGTGTGGAAAAACCTTGTGAGAAATGGGGAGAGTGTGGGTATACCTGGGGGCAGTTTGCACTATATACATTTAGAGAAAGAATGGCATGTTGAAACTTTCATTGCATACATTGCGTACATTGCGCCCTGATGATGGAGGGGAGTAGGTAGGGAAGGAGGGAAGGAGGGAGACAGGGTAGTGGCAAAGAAACAAGGGGTTGATCATACAACCGTATATACTTATGATAACTGTGTTGAGACATGATTAGTTTCACCTTTGATCCAACCTTATTGGGGGGGGATAGGAGAAGAGGGGAAGGAGAAGGGAAAGGAGAGGTTGAGAGGGAGGGTAGGGGGGGGGTGTGGGGAGTGGGGAGGGAGGGTGGGGAAGGGAGGGAGGAGGGGGGAGGGAAGGGGGATATGTCATATTCTTGGTACAACATTAGCCAGCAGCTACATACAGTGTGTTTACTCTACAGCGATGCCTATAATGTGGACAACACTCTTTAATATAACTAGCTTGGGTATTTGGTGAAGAGGGAAAGGAAGTAGGGTGGGCACAGGGGTTTATTTACATTTGCTGATATATCTCTAAACAATAGCCATACATAGGGAACAAGGTTTGTCTGCAGAAATATCTAGGATATGTACTCTTAAACAGTCTAGGTTCCCCTCCATAGCCCAAGCTCCCGGATCCTCGGAGGATGTTCACTAAGCGGTATCCCTTTCGGTTGTATAGGGCCAGGCTGAAGAGTCTAGTGTACTCACGGTTATGCGGGGCTTCCTACCCAGTGTGCGGTAAGGTTGGAGCGCCAGCCTTACCAGCTGATTTAGGCTGAGTAGGTATATGCCAGGTGTGTTCCCACCGTAAATGCCGGACAAGGGGGGCATGGGGGAGAAAGACCCCATCTCAATCTGCTCTTTCAACATCTGCTTGAATGCCTCTGCCTTCTCCTCTTTGCCGCCCCTAAACAGGCGGATGCTGGGCGACTTCTCCGGTTCTTCGGGTTGATTCAGGGAGGGTCACTGCTCCGATCATCATCTTCCCTCGCAGTAGATGCCACAGGTAGGGGGCCTTCAGGCGATTCAGGGGGGGGGGGGGTGGAGGTTGATTTCCTCACCACCAGCTGCGCTCCGTACTCCTGAGTTGCAGATCTTGAGCGGCTTCTTTGTCTTCCAGGTGTGTGCAGCTGATTACACCGATCAATTTTCTCTTTGTTCCCAGGATTCCTTCAGTCAACGGGACTGAGCCACGGGGAGCCCAACGGGGTATCAACGGATAACAGGGAATAGAACAACAAAGGTAAACAATCCTTTATTTATTTCTCTGTTGTTTTTGTCCTGCCAGTCTCTCCGATGCCCTTATCGGTAGATCTTCGGTCTCCGATCTGTGAGGCCTGGATGTTTCGGTGTTGCACGCTGGGGGAGGATTCAGGCCCAACGCACGGGCTAGTCGTGTCATCTCCTCTGGGTGCCTGATAGCGTGGAATTTTCCGTTCCTGTTTACTATAAGTTTAAATGGGAACCCCCATTTATATTTAATTGCGTTTTCTCTTAGCAATATGGTCAAGTGCTTCAACTCTTTTCGTCGGCTAATCGTTACTTTGGACAGGTCATTATAGACTTGCAAGGGGTCATCTTTAAACTTGATGGGCTCCTTTGCACGACAGGCCTCCATTAGTTTTTCTTTGACTGCATATCTATGAAGGCGGACTATGACATCTCTTGTACGATTAGGATCCTCTGATCGCGGTCCAAGAGCGCGGTGGGCTCTATCCATTTCTAGATCTTTATTATCTAGGTTGTCACACAGTGAGGAGAAGAGATCCAGGAGACAAGGTTTTAGCTGACCAGGTAGGACAGTCTCAGGAATGCCGCGAATCCTTATGTTTTGTCGCCTGTCTCTATTTTCTTGATCCTCCAGGCTGTCTTTTAGGCTGTTGATCTCTAAGCCTAGCCGGAATATCTCATCATCCGCAGCCATTTGCGCTTGCAGGGTCTCCTCCATTTTAGTTTCAAGTGCTGAGGTACGCTCTGTCAGGCCTGTGATATCTTGCCTGAGCTCTGTCACAGCCGCTTTTAAGTCTGCTTTTATCGATATGTGCAGCTTATTCAGCATTGAAGTCATCAGCTCCTGCATGTACTCTTGTGTGAGACTCACTTCGGGGCTCTGAGTATCTTCAGATCGATCCCGATCCGGCGCCAGTTGTTATGTTCCACGTGCGCTTGTTGAGCCGGCACCATCTTGGCTTTTAGTGGCTGTTTCAGCACTCCTTTGCAGGGGGAGGGGGGAAAGTACTTCGTTACCCCCTGGGTAAGTTGAGTTTTCTGTCTATTCGACATTGCTGTGTGTACAGCAGTCCAGGGAAAGCGTTTTAGGGGTCAAAAATTTGGGGAAAAAGCGCTTCTAATTATGGTTATTCACGAGGGTCTGTGGAGCTCTCCTCTCACACGACCATCCTCGTCGACGTCCTGGACACGCCCCCCATGCACAGCTCTCTTAAGGTCCCACCACAGCATTTCAATCGGGTTGAGGTATTGACTTTGACTGGGCCATTGCAACACCTTGATTCTTTTCTTTTTCAGCCATTCTATTGTAGATTTGCTGCTGTGCTAGGGATCATTGTCCTGTTGCATAACCCAATTTCGGTAAAGCTTTAGCTGTCGGAGAGATGGCCTCACATTTGACTCTAGAACACTTTGGTATACAGGGGAGTTCATGGTCGACTCAATGACTGCTAGGTTCCCAGGTCCTGTGGCTGCAAAACAAGCCCAAATCACCCCTCCACCACCGTGCTTGACAGTTGGTATGAGGTGTTTGTGCTGATATGCTGTGTTTGGTTTTCGCCAAACGTGGCGCTGTGTATTATGGCCAAACATCTCCACTTTGGTCTCGTCTGTCCAAAGGACATTGTTCCAGAAGTCTTGTGGTTTGTTCAGATGCAACTTTACAAACCTAAGC
The DNA here is from genome assembly GCF_040206685.1 of Ascaphus truei. NCBI lineage: Eukaryota > Metazoa > Chordata > Amphibia > Anura > Ascaphidae > Ascaphus > Ascaphus truei. Next base: position 267,040,248 of record NC_134483.1, read on the forward strand.
CGTGCTGCCATGTTCTTTTTAGAGAGAAGAGGCTTTCTCCTGGCAAAGCTTCCAAACAAACCATACTTGTTCAGTCTTTTTCTAATTGTACTGTCATGAGGCCTGTAGAGTCTGAGATCTAACTCTTGGTTTTTTTGCAATTTCTCTGAGCATTGCGCGGTCTGACCTTGGGGTGAATTTGCTGGGACGTCCAATCCTGGGAAGATTGGCAACTGTCTTGAATGTTTTCCACTTTTGAATAATCTTTCTCACTGTAGAATGAAGGACTTTCAATTGTTTGCAAATGCCTCATAACCCTTCCCAGATTGATGGGCAGCAACAATTCCTTCTCTAAGATCATTGCTGATGTCATTCCTCCTTGGCTATGTGTTAACACACACCTGGAAGCTCCTGACCAGCAAACTGATAAAACTTTGGCTTTTATAGCGGTGGTCATAGGGCATTTGATAAGCAGCACATGTCTGCTACTTAGCATCTTAATTCCAATGGAAGCAGTAAGGGTGTACTTAGTTTTTCACACATAGCTTCTCCATGTTGGCTTTATTTTTGTTAAATAAATCATGACAGTGTAATATGTCATGTGTTGTTGTTCATCTGAGGTTGTATTTACCTAATTTTAAGACCTGCTAAGGAACAGAAGATTGTTATTATGTCCTGATATGTAAAACCATAGAATTCCAAGAGGGTGTACTTTCTTTTTCACACAACTGTACTTTTACCTCCACTGCTAATTTCTATCTACAAGGTCTCTATATTTTCATCATTCCTTTCATAAACACCTTTCATTATAACAGGTTTTAGATCCGGGTTAACATACTGTATAAACATACTCTACCTCCATCAATTACAATCAATTAGATTGTAAGCTCCTCGGGGGAGGGACTCCTCTTCTTTAATGTTACTTTTATGTCTGAAGCACTTATTCCCATTACCTGTTATTTATATTATCTGTTATTTATCCGATTACCCCATGTATTACTACTGTGAAGCGCAATGTACATTAATGGCGCTATATAAATAAAGATACAATACAATACACCTCCTCTTCTATTTGCTCGATCCTTCCGAAAAAGGAAATAACCCTCTAAATTAGCTGCCTAGCCATGAGTTTCATCCCACCATGTTTCAGTAACGCCTATGATATCATACTGCTCCCTTGCAGCTATTAATTCAAGCTCCCCCATTTTATCTGTCAGGCTTCTTGCATTATATTAGCAAACATGCATTTAAGTTTTTTTTTCAGCCTGTACTATTTGTCACGGTAGCTTATGACAAGATATAATGAACACCAAATATCTGGGTTGAACTGAACGAGGCTTAGATATAATAAAATATAATTTATTCCTTAAATAAGGTGAACACAGCAATATAGTACAATTAACAGACAAGAAGGTAACACTTACTTAGGGTTGGGGGATGGAGAAGTATCAGCTAGCAATTCTTCAGCAATCCGGTGCCATTCAAGATGGTATCAGAAGAAGAACTCAAAACTGTAGGGTTGACACAGTTTATATACCTGTGTAACCCTATTCTTAACATTGAATACAGACTATTGGTGAACAATTATCTGTATCCAATCCCTAACGTGGAGACACAGATTAACCCATGCCCCCCAGCTAATTAGCCCATGTGTACTGGGACTCTATGGGTAGCCCCATAATTAAATCAGGGGCGACGACCAGTCTATCAAATGAAGTATCTGCATTGTTTGTAGGTGTAGACATAACACTTACAAACCACTCCAGTTTGATGATTCTCCACCCTCAGGTAACAATTAGAGTGGCAGAGTCTGTTGATTAGTAGTTGATCTGTTGATTAGTACTTGATCTGTTGATTAGTACTTAGTGTAAACAATCAGGCAGTTAACTTTTGATCACAGTGCTTAGGCTCAATCAGCCGACTGCCCTTCATGACCTTATTAGCCTAGCAGATGGAGTCTGCATTTTCAGATCAGATCCAAAATACCACATATATACTTTAATATCTACACATATTAATAAGTTCCATTCTGGTGGGCTCAGTGGGTCGGAATTTGCCAGTTCTTAATGCCTACAGTGACTCCACACATTGGCCAAATATCAACTCTCTGCGACCTCCAGAACTGGAGATAGAGAAATGCACTTTAAAACATTAAAATACAGGATTATAATGAAACATGGGAACAAGGGAACATACATTTTCATGACATGACAAGGTGTAACCCACCTTCCTGGACCGCAGTCCAGTTAACCCCTTGCCTCCCTGGTGAGGTCAGGGGGTGGCCATATGGGGTGCCACCCCTTTAATACCGGGCCAACCCCCCTCTTTAGAAGTTTTCTAGTATTATCTGTATTTACTATGGGCGTCTCGCTGCTTGTCAAACTCGTACTTGCCCCCATTCTATATCCATAACACCTTGCCATTTCCCCATCTATTCTATTTAGTTAATTATCTGTTTCATTCCCCTTCCCTATCCATCTTTATCTCCACCAACTCTATTTGCTCATCAGATCTTCTAGATTTCCATTTGAAACTTCCACCATTTCTTTATTCTTTATTAACAAAGGCAAATGTCAAATGATGCCAGCAGGATCAGGCAAAGCTTCTTACATGTGGACCAGTGCTGGAAGCTCCAAAGCAGATTGGCCCCCACGCCATCCCAGAGGAATTGGCACATATTTTATTTTTATGTAATTTTGATGGTGAATATTTTGAGTACTTTAATTCCCTGAATTTTTAAAGTTTCTGGAGCCCACTGCATATTTGCATTGAAAGTGATAAATGCATCTTCACATGCTAATGTATTTCATAAATTACTTACATCCTTTTCTTTTTGTAAGCTGTCAATTTTTTCTTTAAGTCTTTTGTATTCAAATTCCCATTTGTCAGCTTTTTTAGATTCTTCTGAGAGTCTGTTTTGTAGTTCAACAACCTGTACAAAAAGATGAGCACTTGATGCATGCAAAAATCTAAAGCAACTGTGCCCCCCCCTTTTTTTTTTAAATAAACTAAATGTTTGAATACTTGTCTCTTGTAGGTTTCCATCTGACTTCGAGCAGCATTGGCTTTTCTGAGTTCTTCTTCGAGACTGACTGTATTTTGCATGTATATAGTGTTTTTCTCTTCTAGGAGCTTCACCTGCCTTCTCAGATCTCCTAGATCTTCCAGTTTTTTCTTACATGACTCAACTTGGCTCTCCAGCTTGGTCACTTTATCAGATGAATGCCTTGAAATGTTACACAATAAAATAAGTACGTTAAATGTATTTGATCAATAATAATCAAATTGAATGTATGCATGCTTGTTTTTGATCTCTGCTGTAGTTTACAGAATACTGGTAGAAAAATATAAAACAATAAATGCCCCAAAGAGCTTACAATCTAAAAAATGTCATTCAATTTATCCAATTTACTCAAGCAAATATTTTGACTAAGCTCTTTGCGGAAGAGATTCCCTTTCCTCACGTGCTTTTATACGAGACACCTGTATTATAATGTACTGTATTGTAATGGCTATTCTCTGAAACGCTGAAGAAGTGCTATATAAATAACAATATACATACACACATTTACAAGTAACAACACAAAGTAGTAACATAAGAAGCAATAATACTGCACCGACACACTTTATTCGAGCAAATACCCAGTATGTACCTGGCAGATACCTGGAATGCGCCGCTCCTCACCTCTGACAAGCCCCGTTACGTTTGCCTTCCCAGCCTGGGTTCATGCCTGGCTGACGGGCGGCTAATCTGTTAAATGATAATGATTAGGATTTAATAGGCTGCAATGCTTCGCGTGTCTACCAGATGGCATAAATTCATGAATTGTAATGCAGTATATATATATATATACTATGCAGTATTGCAGCCAGCGGGAATAAAATGCTTCAATCCCTGCTTGGAAAATACCTCAATGCACTCGGGCAGAAAACAGTCACAAACCTCAATACACCCGGGTATACCCGAATTCGTGGGACTAGCCGAGCTCGAATAAAGTGTGTCGCCAGTGTATATCTGTTAATTAAGACTTGCTGATCATGGATATAATATTGGCAAAAAAATAAATAAACAGCTATACTATATTGATGATCTACTACAGCAGTGCGCAAACTGGGGGCCCGTGGGTGGTTGCAGAGGCCACACACTCTTCCCCGAGGCATTTAAATTAAATGTCAAGGGACAGCACAAGGCCTCTGCCACCTGTACTTACCGGGATTCAGCCGGGTTCTGCTCATGTCGTCATGACAATACGCGTCAAATGACACTGCATGATCACGTGACGTCAAGTGACCCTCGGCGTCATTTGACGCCGGGTCACTGAGAGGGGTGCGAGCGCAGGGACCGAGACACAAGGGGCGCAGGTAAAAAATGTTGTGCGCCCTTGATCTACTACATGCAGCCTATGGGAATCAACTGCCACGCTAACAGTCCTGGACTACACAATAACAGTACTCATATCATTAATTTGAAACTAGTGATGGACGAGCAATATGGAAAACTACAGTAAACTGCATAGGATATTACACTGGACCAACACGCGTTTCTTAGCCAGTCTTCAAGGTTAGAAGATCTCTGTGACGATAGGGGTAGATTTGGCTGCTTTTAATAAAGGTTAAGCCCATTGTTATACCTACCTGTCAATTATATGTGTAGCACAGTTCTAGCACCTCAGGGACCAGGGGTTAACTTTGTGTTCATGGTGGAATATTGTTAGTTTCATGTAACAAATATTATGTTGCATTTAACCCACCAATCAGGGGGCCAAGTAACATTGGAGGCATCTGCTATTGACCCTCCCTATGTGTATCCATGATGTCATCATGGGGTATAAAAGGTGGGGAGGATGGCCCCAGTTAGTCCCAGTTCCAGTCATAGGTTCCAGAATTCTTGGGGGGTTTTTAATAGCTGTTCCTGCTAGATACTGCGTGGGAGCATAACAGGGAAAACATCCTAATGAAAGTCCCCAAACCTAGGCCTGTAGGTTGTTCCCCACTGGGGTACAGTGGATGTGTGTGTTTTATGTGGTGGATAGTTGTGGATACCATTTTCCAATAAATTAATTTTTAATTAACTCTGTAGTTCTGTCTGGCGGATTGATCCCTGGTGTATTTGTCCTGGTTTCCCGTGACACTCTTTAATGATCTTTTCCTTTAGTAGGATCGATGCAGAGAGGTGTAATTTTTCTTATAGAAAAAATGCTGTATGGTGCTCTAAAACAGTGATCAAGACTATTACAAGTCCATAAATGCCTTCTTTAACTGTATAGATCCTTAGAGTATCACGGAAATAATAGACCAAAAATCACATGTAGATCACACCTACTTCCACTATAAAACGATGGCCTGGATAGAGTCCCACTATGATTAGTGACAACTCCCACTAGCTAGTGTCCAGTCAGATGTATCGCTGTGGAACAGTAAAAAGGTGTATAAGAGTAGAATAACTCACATATTGATGGTCTCCATGAACTTCCTCATCTGGTGTGTGCATCCCGTTTTCCATGGGTAACAGCAAAGCAGTAAGGGAAAGTTGGAGCACAACTAGGCACAGAAAAAAGAGAAAAAACTGCGAGAGAGTGTGTGTCCCATAAAAATATTTAATGGATCAAGACATAAAAATACAGCGAGCCCACGGGCCCCCACCAACGCGTTTCGAGCGGATCGCTCTTTATCAAGGTGTATACTGATCCCCTCTTACCTAGTCTCTGATATACACACAGTTTCCCGCCATCCGACTCCATCCGCTCGGCGCCAGACCGCGTCACAAGTGGCGCGTCATGCGCGTTGCGCAATGGTGACGTCAGCACGCACATGCGTGCACACAGAATGAACAAACTTTATTGACAATTGACAAATATAACAACATACTTTAAACATTCATAAAATCAAAATAGAAATAGACCTAGCTACAAGATGCCTTTATAACATATTTAAACCATTTAAAAAGAAGGGGAAGAAAACGATATCCTTCCACAACCTATTAACCTAACCAAATACAGAAATGAATTAAAAGAATGAAGACTAATAAAAGCTAAAAACAGTAAATTATACATATACAGTATACAGTATATGGAGTTAATCAATCCACAAAATAATGTGACATGATAATGGTATACCAAATATATGAACATACAAATGAATAATTATTTAGTATGGTTCAAGTATAAACATACAATTGCATAGTTCCTAGATACAGTTATACCCTTATCTGTTATATCACATGTTAATATACATATTCAAATTATGAACGATTGGGAATCATCTACATTTATGAAAACGTCATCATTACTGAACTTAAGATATAGCGGAAAATATTTTTAACGCAAAAATGGACTAAGATCCCAACCTGATTTTAAGCCATTGGGTATTCTTGTATTCAGGGTGAAGATCCAATAAAGTTCCCTCTTGTCTAATGAATCTATTCTGTTACCTCCCCTTATTGGTTTAGGAACATGTTCTATACCCCTGTATTTCAGATTTTTTATATTTCCCAATCTACAATTAGTAAAGTGTTGGGCAACAGGATGGGTAAGGTCTCCTGATTTGATGAGTCTTATGTGTTCCTTCATTCTGGCTTTCAGGGCTCTAGTGGTGCGTCCTACATATTGTTTACCACATCCACAGTCCAAAAGATAGACCGTGAATGTGGTATCACAATTAATAAATGATGTTATGGGGAATCGTTGTCCTGTATTAGATGATTCAAATTCTCCACATGACTCCATATATGCACAAGACTCACACTTCAAGCATTTAAAGCATCCTTTGGGGAGATTCTGACCCTGGCGTGGTCCTGATGAGGAAAAAACGACTTCTCGATACATTATTGGCTATTGTCTTAGCTTTCTTGAATACAAAACGTGGCCCTCCTGAGTAGACTTTTTGAAGTAATGGGTCTGCAGACAAGGTAGACCAGTGTTTCCTAACAATGTTCTTTATACAGTTAGCCTGTGTACTGTATTGAGTTCCAAAAACTGGATTCATCTCATCCCAGTTATCTTTTATCTTCCTTTGTTTGTTCAAAAGGTCATCCCTGTTCACATTAGCTATCTCATCAAGCGACCTTTGTAAATCGGAATGTAGATAACCTCTTTCTACAAACCTCAATAAAAGTTCCTGAGATTGTTTAAAAAAATCCTCATTATTGGAGCAGATACGCTTAAGTCGTATAAATTGTCCTTTGGGAATGGATTTGAGTAAAGACCGGGGATGACAGCTGTCAGCTCTCAAATAAGTGTTATGTGAATTGTGCTTCCTAAATACATCAGAGCTGATTTTCATATCCATATCGATAAACAATAATAAATCTAAATATTGAATATGGTGAAAATCATAAGTGTAAGTGAATTTTAAATTTAAATCATTAGTGTTAAGATAATCTATAAACAATAAAAGTGAATCAATCCCTCCTTCCCATATAAAAATTAAATCATCTATATAGCGCCTGTAAAACGTGATAAATTGTCGATAGGGGTTATTATCTCCAAACACGTGGACTGACTCCCACCAACCTAAAAAAAGGTTGGCGTATGATGGAGCGAAGCTGGTACCCATAGCAGTTCCACGTGTCTGGAGATAAAAAGTCCCATCAAACAAAAAATAATTGTGATTTAATAAAAAGTGTATACAATCCATAATAAAACTACTTTGAACAAGTGAAAGTGTAGAGTGATCTAGATAGGACCTGACAGCTGCCATCCCATGGTGATGTGCAATAATGGTATACAAGGAGGTTACATCTAGTGATTCTGAATACAAGAATACCCAATGGCTTAAACTCAGATTGGGATCTTAGTCCATTTTTGCGTTAAAAATATTTTCCGCTATATCTTAAGTTCAGTAATGATGACGTTTTCATAAATGTAGATGATTCCCAATCGTTCATAATTTGAATATGTATATTAACATGTGATATAACAGATAAGGGTATAACTGCATCTAGGAACTATGCAATTGTATGTTTATACTTGAACCATACTAAATAATTATTCATTTTTATGTTCATATATTTGGTATACCATTATCATGTCACATTATTTTGTGGATTGATTAACTCCTGTTGATTAACTGATCTGTACCATTGGATCACGTTCTCCTTTTTTGCATTTAAAATAAATTGTTTTTACATACTTACATTTATTCAATATTCAATTGATATTAATACTCATACAATATTGGCTTATGCATATCAGGAGAATGTGCTCCATGGTTCACTACTGTATATGATGTTTTTTCCAGGTGTAAATTAGGATATGCATATATACTGTATATGTATAATTTACTGTTTTTAGCTTTTATTAGTCTTCATTCTTTTAATTCATTTCTGTATTTGGTTAGGTTAATAGGTTGTGGAAGGATATCGTTTTCTTCCCCTTCTTTTTAAATGGTTTAAATATGTTATAAAGGCATCTTGTAGCTAGGTCTATTTCTATTTTGATTTTATGAATGTTTAAAGTATGTTGTTATATTTGTCTATTGTCAATGAAGTTTGTTCATTCTGTGTGCACGCATGTGCGTGCTGACGTTACCATTTCGCAACGCGCATGACGCGCCACTTGTGACGCGGTCTGGTGCCGAGCGGATGGAGTCGGATGGCGGGAAACTGTGTGTATATCAGAGACTAGGTAAGAGGGGATCAGTATACACCTTGATAAAGAGCGATCCGCTCGAAACGCATTGGTGGGGGCCCGTGGGCTCGCTGTATTTTTATGTCTTGATCCATTAAATATTTTTATGGGACACACACTCTCGCAGTTTTTTTTTTTTTCTCCTTTTTCTGTGCCTAGTTGTGCTCCAACTTTCCCTTACTGCTTTAATTTTTCTTATAAAATACTATGCTGCCGTAGATGTAAGCAACACAAGCCACCAAATTCCTATAGTGCACCGGTTTTCTTTGCTAGTTCAAGCTACAATTCATTGATCTACGTGCTGAAAGGGCCCAAACATTAACTTTAACTCAGGAAGACCAAGTTCTAGATATCAATTGTATATCTGTGCATGTGGTTCTTTCTGTATATTGATGAAACTCTGTGTGCATTTGTTTGGAAGGAATATTTGTGTCATTGTAGGGATAAAATGAAGCGTTCTTGGTGAAGGCAGTGTGTGTTTGTTTAAAGGAAGATGGCTGCAAGGGAGTGTGCATTTTGATAAGGGATCCATGCAAGCTTGTGCTTGGGTAGAAAATATGGCACGGTCTGTATCTAGGATTCCACTTGATCAAGAACATTACGCTACTCTGTGACTACGCACTCATGAAAACTTTGTCTGCCGGCCTACTCCGTGCAGCATCCTTTTCCTTTCCAAGGGGACCAGAGTTCAAGCTCCCCTAACTGCAGAACATCTATGGATAGTGACGCCAGCCATCACTCAACTTGTCTGTGTATGGCTTGATTCAATTTTATATTCAAGTCATGTTTACTTACTTTTATTTACATTACGATATACAGATGCAGCGGCCGTTATCCGAACATTTCACGATTTGTATTCCTGGACATACCCAGGTCGTGCCACATGATTTCTTCAAACCTTCCCGCGTTAAGACGCGTATTTACTAGTGTTTTTATCGGGTGGTGTTGTCTTAAAATCTAAGTAATTTGAAGATTAACATTACAACTTTATACTGTTCATGGGAAAGAAGTCCTTTCTGAGGCTCCTTAGTCATACACAAATCCTCTAACTGTAGAAGATTACAAGTGTGATTGGCGGCATTAACGGCAGCGTTCATGGAAGAATAACGAGTGAATGCCACGTGAAATACAGAAGAGTTCATGAAAACAGCTCTGTGAAATGTTCGGATAACGGCCGCTGCATCTGTATTTATTTTACCTCCAGTGCGCTCCCTCTTTGATTTTTCTTTTCTAAGACCTCTGTTTGAGGACTGCATGCAGGCATATTGGAGCGACTCCATAACTAAAGGGGAAGCTGCAAGGAGAGTTGCATTCTACTTCATAATTCCATCCCACTTTTGAGCGGAAGAACAACACTTATTCTGTATCTAGGATAGCTATGAATGCTGACATAAATTTGTTGCATTTGTTCCTTTAGTTCTATGGTGATTATTGGAATGAAAGACAACATGTGACTTTCTATTATAACAACATTTTCAGTATCAAATAACTTATTTATTATATACCATTATGCTATAACAATGCAGCTATACAATCTTATTCATGCTATGACAGGAATAATACAGAATATTGAAACAGGTTGCATGCTTTTTATACTACCAGATACTACTTACCGGAGAACATCCATTTCATCCTTGAGTGACTGAGCTTCATCTGCAAGTCTGGTTAAATCTTCGTTCTGTTGTCGTAATTCTAAAATTTCCTTCTCCAACTCTTCACATCTTATTCTGTAATCATCTTTGGATGCTTCAAGCCTATAAAAATTAAATAAGAAACAGATTAACATATAGACTAGCAATTAGGAAAGAAATGGCACATATGCAAACTTGTTATATTTTGACACCTCATATACTCTGCTACATATAAAAATAAGACATAAAAAGAATAGTTAGCTATTTAAACATGGTTTCACCTAATTCACAAAACACACTCTTAAAGCTGCAGTTCAAGCAATATCCTACGTGGTTTTTTTTTTAAATCAATCAGTTCTGTACTACTGTATGACAAAATGCTTTTAGCATAAAAAATATATATATATATATAAATATATATATATATATAAAAGTGAAAATAGAACAATAAGTGCAATCAAAATTGAATTATCAACACAATATATATAAAAAGTGACAATAATATAAAAATGACACAATATATAATGAAGGAGGTGCAACCAATACTACCTTGCCCTATTTCAAAATGCTGCCATTTAGGTCCATGACCCCACCATAGTCGAGATAGAAAGATAGGCGTAGATGACCTAGGCGCAAAGAAAAACTGGGAAAAGGAATATTAACCAACTGTGTAATTAGTGTCCAAAAAGTATATATTAAAGAGGCACTTGAGAATTAGCGAATATATTGACTATACTGTCTGTGCTTGAGATTTTAATCTGGGCTCTTCCGCATCTCCAGACGCACGGTACACTGAAGCCTCTCTCCTGCTTCCCCTGCCTCACTCACCGCTTCCGCATCATGCGGGCGTGGTCAATCGCGTCTCGCGAGAACTCCGGCAAATGTTGTACTCTGCCTCCAAGTCTTGTCCGCACATCGGTCTCTTCAGCCGTTCAACCAACAGATCCGCAAATTTCCTTCTGAGGTTTGACACACTGACAATATCGATCTTCTATTCACCCTACGCGTTTCAACCAATTGTCTTCGCCTGACGACCGAATTGTCAGTATAGTCAATATATCCGCTAATTCTCAAGTGCCTCTTTAATATATAGTTTTTGAACACTAATTACACAGTTTTTCTTGGCGCCTAGGTCATCTACGTGTGTGTGTGTGTGTGTGTGTGTGTGTGTGTGTGTGTGTGTGTGTGTGTGTGTGTGTGTGTTTATATCTATGTTTAAAAAATATTCTAAAAAAGCGCCCGATCCTTGTATAAAATCAGATATATAAGGTTTAATAATCCATAGACAGACAAATGCACACTAGCACTTTGTCAATAAAATATAGGCATGTTATGGGACCAGCCCATGCACCAGATAAACGTGAGAATTTACAGCTGTCCTCCGTTTGAATGCGGTGGAAGTAACTGCAAATAGATGTTGCTGCTGCTGTAGTCACCGAAGGGGGCTTTAACCTTTCAAACCGGAACACCTCTGTGTAGTGCGGCCACCATTTGCCTCTCACAGCTCCGGGACCAGGAAAATCCTTCACTGATGTCCTCACTCTGGCGTCTGGACTGCCCGACCACCGTAGTTCCTAAGCCACGTGACCCTATGCGTTTCATCCGTCTCAGCGGATTTCATCAGGGGATGTTCCGGTTTGAAAGGTTAAAGCCCTCTTCGGTGACTACAGCAGCAGCAACATCTATTTGCAGTTACTTCCACCGCATTCAAATGGAGGACAGCTGTAAATTCTCACGTTCATCTGGTGCATGGGCTGGTCCCGTAACATGCCTATATTTTATTGACAAAGTGTGAGTGTGCATTTGTCTGTCCATGGATTATCAAACCTTATATATCTGATATTGTACAAGGATCGGGCGCTTTTTCTTTATCTTTTCTATTAGGTTCGTTGGGAGGTTGGTGAGTCCAAGAAGAAGCTGCCCTGACCTTTAATTGTCAAACACAAGGACGCATATGGACTTAAGTATTGTTTTATATTATGGTGTTTAATTAATTATCATAGTTACATAGTTACATAGTAGATGAGGTTGAAAAAAGACGTACGTCCATCAAGTTCAACCTATGCTAAATTTAGACAACAGATACTTTATTCTATATCTATACTTACTTATTGATCCAGAGGAAGGCAAACAAAAAACCTCATTAAGGGGAAAAATTAATTCCTTCCTGACTCCAAGAATTGGCAGTCGGATTAATCCCTGGATCAACATCCTTCCCATGTATACTTATTTGGTATATCCCTGTATACACTACCGACACACTTTATTGCAGTGTGGCCGGTACCGCAAGCCGGGAGATTTCCCGGCTTGCTTGTGGCCGCCCCTCGGCGTGCCACGCGTCAGACGCGCTGTCACGCGTCTTCGGGAGCCTGCGCCCCTGCACTCGCGTCCAGGGCTCCCCGAGGGAGCCCTGGTGTCCCGCGATCGCGGGACGGCGGCAGGGGGTTCCGGGGGACCCGGCGGACCCGGCAGCGGTAGGGAGAGCGCCCCGATCGGAGGGCGCTCTTCCGCTGCTTCGGCGCGCCCGTCACTCTCGGGCGCGCGCCAGGCTACTGCTGCGGCCAAGAACGGGCAAATGCTCGAATAAACTTGGCCGCAGCAGTACCTTTCCCATCTAAAAAGATGTCCAGCCTATTTTTGAACAAATCTATTGTATCTGCCATCACAGTCTCCATGGGTAATGAATTCCACATTTTAACTGCCCTTACTGTAAAGAACCCTTTCCTTTGTAGCTGGTGAAATTTCCTTTCCTCCAACCTTAAGGGATGGCCCTGAGTCCTTTGTACTGCCCGTGGGATGAATAGTTCTTTTGAAAGCGCCTTTTTTCATTGATTTTTTCATTTTTAAATTCATTTTTATGAATTAATTTTTTTTGTTCATATGTTATCACATTTCATTTTGAGATCACACAATTGTTTTAGTATATTTGTTTATTTTTTAATCATTTTTTCACACACACTTTTTTCTTGTTTTTTATATATTCTTTTTGGCACATTTTTTATTTAATACATGAGGTATTTTACCAATTACTTGTTCCTAACAACTAGTATTTTTACACTGGTATTGTTATTAGGCATCCGTGCTGGGTGTGTCATCTTGCTCTGTTCTATCAGGGTTGCAGCAATTTGTGTGTTGTCTGATAAAGGCGCTGTCTTTCACATTTTTTATATCTATGTATGTTATATCTATGTATGTTTATATATATTATATATGTAATACGAGCTTGAGACTGAGTGCTCATTTGCATGTCATTTCCCAGAATCCCTTGCTGCAGTGGAAGCGCTGTATGCTGGGTGATAATAGGGAAAGACAGGGTTGCAGACCTGTCTAAGACCTGTCTAAGACATGCAAATGAACATGCAGTAATATTTACAGTTGCTATATATATATATATCAAAGACAACACAAAAATTAAGTAGCGCTAAAGAGGATGTGAAATAACCGTAATAAATGATAAATTATAACAACATATTTAAAATATTAAAATAAATTAAAATTACCACAATTTAACCTAATAATATCTACAAACCATAACGTGATAGTGGAAAAAAAAAGGAAAATCCAAATTGAATGTTCCACTCAAACAAAAAATCCAGAGAGAAATATAGTCCCAATAGAAGATCCAGGGAGCGTCTTTGCAGCTTTAAGGGGAGTGGTATAGCCAACCACTTTTGGAATCTATGAACAAAAAATAAACAAAAGCGCAAGCTCCATAGCACGTAACTGAGTAAAAAATAAGGTACATTTATTTAAAAAATCAGCAACCCATAAGAATGTGCACTTACAGGATTTTAAACAGAACCATTCGTGGGAGAGAAATCTCTATTGTGGTCATCTGCGGTGGTAGGGTGAGTCCCAGGTTTGCAGAGTGGATGTAAACAGCCCAGGTTCACCATGAACTCCTATCCCGAATGGTCAGCAAGATATAAAGGCATCCAATGCCTGCATGTCCTTTGCTCCCTCATACAATGGTTGCTAACACTTGAAATTACCGCCAGCCGGAGCGCAGGGAAGCCAGGGACTCCAAATACACCAACACAAACGCTATGACGTCACAGCTCTACGCGTTTCGTCACACTGCGGCGACTTCGTCAGGAGTTGACCACAATAGAGATTTCTCTCCCACGAATGGTTCTGTTTAAAATCTTGTGAGTGCACATTCTTATGGGTTGCTGATTTTTTTAAATAAATGTACCTTATTATTTACTCAGTTACGTGCTATGGAGCTTGTGCTTTAGTTTGTTTTTTGTTTATATATATATATATATATATATATATATATATACACACACACACACACATGTAGAGGTATCAGTACCGTGTTAGCCGAGCTTCAATAATCAAAAAATAAATAGATGATACCGTTCTGTGGCAACATAACATTCCAATAGACACTGTTTATAGTATAGCTTTTGCTTGCTTCATTCATTGTAACATCACCGGAAGAAGAGATCAGTGTATCTCGAACAAATAAAAGCATTTCGTTAGCCACAGAACGGTATCATCTATTTATTTTTTGATTATATATATATATATATATATATATATATATATATATATATATATATATATATGTGTGTTGTGGATGTTGTGAAGGGGTTTTTCTTTACCATGGAAAGGATCCTAAGATCATCCATCACTGTTGCCTTCCGTGGACGTCCAGGCCTTTTTGTGTTGCAGAGCTCACCAGTGCGTTCTTTTTTCTCAGAATGTACCAAACTGTTGTTTTGGCCACTCCTAATGTTCCTGCTATCTCTGATGGGTTTTCTATTTTTTGCAGCCTAATGATGCCGTTTCACTTGCATTAAGAGCTCCTTTGACAGCATGTTGTGGGTTCTCAGAAACAGCTTCCAAATGCGAATGCCACACCTGGAATAAACTCCTGACCTTTTACCTGCTTAATTGATGATGAAATAACGAAGGAACAGCCCACACATGTCCATGAAACAGCGTTTGAGTCAATTGTCCAATTACTTTTGGTCCCTTGATAAAGAGGGGGCTACATATTAAAGAGATGTAATTCCTAAACCCTTTCTCCAATTTGTATGTGAATACCCTCAGATTAAAGCTGATAGACTGCACTTTAAGCCCATATTCATTATTTAACTGTAACTTGAATTTATTTTGGTACACAGCCGAAATAACAAAACTTGTATCAGTGTCCAATTATTTCCGGACCTAACTGTGTGTGTGTGTGTGTGTGTGTATATGTGTGTGTGTGTGTGTATATATATATATATATATATATATATATATATATATATATATATATATATATATATATATATATATATATATATGCAAATGTAAATACAACTGTATGCTCATCTGCATGTCTTAGGCAGGTCTGCAACCCCTCCTTTCACCATTATCACCCAGCACACAGCACTTCCACTGCAGCAAGGGATTCTGGGGAATGACATGCAAATGAGCACACAGTGCCACTTTTTGCTTCAAAAAACATTTTTAACATGGTTCCCTATAGGCTTAAGCTTGGTGCATGGTCACAGCTTTGAGCACAGCCAGGGTTAAGGTGCATACCCAGAAAACCCACCCACAGACAGCTTTTTTTTTTTTTGAAAATTCTTTTATTATGCAGCGAATCTTTACAACAAGATTATAACAGTACATAAATCATTTTCCAAACGAAAAAAAAACCGCGACATTAACAACGGCGCAGTGCATATCCCACACAACTCACATACATTTTTATTAATGGTTTCCCCAAAAGTAAAAAAACTGTGACGAACACGGCGGTGCAGTGCATTTATACGTATGCACCGCACCACAGACATGACATGTCATACACACATTATCTCTAACTTTATTGCACAGAAAAACTTTTGGGGCGGGGGAGTAAGGGGGGGTGGGGAGGGGGGTGTTTAGTCCTCCTCCTCAGGGCCGTCAAAGATGGAATAGTCCTTTAGCAGGCTGTGGAGCGACAGTCCTGTACCGACATCCTCTTCTTCCCCTTGATCAAACGTTCCCTGGCGAATAGTAAAACGTCCTTGAAACTGCACATTAGACGCCAACCGGCTTCGATTGCGTCCTCTGGTTGTGTTCCTGTGAAAAGTCCGTGGAACACCGAGTAGTACGTGACGCACTTCCTCGGTATACAGTCCTTTAAGTCAGTGTCCAGCGCGCGCAGCAAGGCCTGCGCAAAGGGGCAGTTCCAGAAGAGGTGTATGATGCTTTCCTCCACTGGGTTGCACCTGGGGCAGTGCCTCACGAGGCTGAGTTTACTCTGGTACTTGTCCGCATTCACAGGGAGTCCCCCGTGTATGGCCTGCCAAGCAATGTCTTTGTGTTTGTTCATTAGTCTTTTCGATGCCACATTCCTCCACACCGTTCCAAAGGTGTTAGGTTGGAGACCTGGGACCGATTCCATGATGTCTTTAGCCCTGATCATTTTGTAGATGACCTTGGGCTTCCACAGATCTGGTTTTACTCCCTCCAGATTGTTCTGCCTCACAAACTTCTTCACGTCCTTGTAGAACCAGGGCGTGCGCCAGCTGTAAGGGATGGAGCTATCCCACTTGTCCCACCCCAGTGCTCTCCAGAGCGGCAGGAGTAGGAGGCGGGACATGGAGTAGCCAGAGGAGTCTTTGTCGCAGTCTCTCAGGGTGATCCGCACGCAGTTGCTTACAAAGAAGGCGCGCAGCATAGTGGGATGTCGGGGATTCCTCTACCCCCCTTGTGCGGCTCTTTGTACATCACCTCGCGCTTTCCCCTCTCAAACTTGGCCCCCCAGACAAAGCGGAACACTGCCATGGAGATCTCCTGGCAGGTTCTGGTCGAAGGCGGGTATGCCTGGGCCACGTACTGCAGGACAGGGAGGATCTCGTTCAGCAGTACCAGCTTTTTCCCCTCAATGGTGAGGGGTCTGAGGCGCCACAATCCGATCTTCTGCTTCACCCTTTTCAGCCTCTCGTTCCAGCTCTTCAGGGCAGCGGCCTCGCTCCCCACAACAAACCAGACTACAAGGATTTGAATGAGGCCTGCTCTGATGGGGAAGGGGAGGGGGTCGGCAGTCAGGTTCCAAAGCCCAAATAGCTTGGTCTCTGACTTCCCGCGGTTGACTTTTGCTCCTGAAGCTTTCCCGAAATCCTCGCACGTCTGGACCAGCGTCTTCACCAATCGGCTATCTGCGCAGAAGATGGTGACGTCATCCATGTAGAGCGAGCACTTCACTTCGCGTCTCTGGGGTCCTGGCACGACGATCCCTCTGATCTCTGCGTCTCGTCTGATGCACTGGGCGAAGAGCTCTATACAACAGACAAAAAGGAGAGGTGAAAGAGGGCAGCCCTGCCTAACCCCTGAGAGGACAGGGAAGGGGTTAGTCTTCCATCCGTTCACGATCGCCACACTGCAAATGTCAAGGTACATCAGATTAACATAAGAACAGAACATCTCCCCCATCCCATACTCACGCAGCACCCTGCCCATGAAATCATGGGAGACACGGTCGAAGGCCTTCTCCTGATCAAGGGTGACCAGGGCCGCGTGTACATGGCGGTCTTTGATGTAGTGGACTGCGTCTCTGATTAGGGCGAGGCTGTCTGCGATCCTGCGTCCGGGGATGCCGCACGTCTGGTCTGGGTGGATGATCTGGCTGATGACCTTCTTCAGTCTGTTCGCTAGGACTTTTGCTAGGATCTTGTAGTCCGCGTTCAGGAGCGAGATGGGACGCCAGTTCTTGAGGTCGCACCTCTCCCCCTTCCGTTTGTACAAGAGCATCAGCATTCCTTCCCTCAGCGTTGGGGGCATCCTACCTTCTGCTTCCAGTTCCCTGTAAAGCTCAAGCAGGTCCGGGCCGATCAGGTCCCACAGCTTCGTGTATAACTCAGCTGGGATACCATCTCCGCCCGGCGTCCTACCCGTCTTAAAGGATTTGGTTGCAGCGTGGAGCTCCTCCAGCGTCAGGGGGGCGTTCATGGCTGCTTTTCCTGCCGGGTCGATGGTGTTTGTAATCCCTGACAGGAATTTGTCAGCCTGGTCTCGGTCTGATGCTTTTGGGGAGTAGAGGTCTTCATAGAAATCTTTCACGACTCCCATGACTTCCTCCTTCCGCTGCTGCACGTTGCCATCTTTGTCTAGCAGCTCCCTCAGGGGCATGTGGGCAGAGTGGAGTTTCTTGAAGAAGAAGGCATTGCATTTCTCCCCCCTCTCAAGGTTCTCCACCTTGGAACGGAAGATGATTCGTCTGGATTCCTCCTCAAAGTGCTTTTGCAGGCTCTCCTTGGTTTCCTCCAGGTCGTCATCCACGTTCCATCCGCAGCGTTTGAGGTCATGCAGGGACTGCAGCTTGCGCTGCAGGCCCTCGAACTCCCCCTTCCTCTCACACGCCAGGCGTCTGCCCTTTGCCTGCAGGAAGCAGCGGATCCTTATCTTCGTGAATTCCCACCACTCTGCAGTGCTGGGGAAACAGGCCTTTTCTTCTTTCCATGCTGTGTATGCTGTTCTCAGCTCCTCCATGATCTCCTCCCTTTCCAGCAGTGCGCAGTTCAGCTTCCAGGATCCTGGCCCTGGGGGGAAACCTCCTCCCAGGCGCCCCTGGAGATGAATGGCTCTGTGGTCAGAGAAATGTACTGCGACCATGGAGTGCTGTCTGTGCTGTACCTGCTTGGTGGTCAACAGGAAGTCAATCCGAGAACGCACGGAACCATTTGGGTGGCACCAAGAGTAGTTTGCGGCACCTGCTCCCATAGATCCCACTGCGTCCTTCAGGGATGCCTCCCCAATCATCGCCATGAGTAGCCTGGACGTCACATCTATCTTTGCTGATTTGCTGGGGGGCACGCGCCCCCCCACCTCAATCGTGCAGTTGAAATCCCCACCCATCACCACTGCCCTGGAGGTTGCGAGCCAAGGGCGAAGGTGATGGAAAAGTTCCAAGCGCTCATTTCTCCGGGGGGCGGCGTACACATTGATGAGCCTAATCGGCTCCCCTGCCCACGAACCGTCTACGACCAGTAGTCTGCCGCAGACGAGTTCATGGACAGAATCAACAGTGAAACATCCCCCCCGGATCAAAATGGCTACACCCGCGTTCCTGCACCCGTTCCCCCCAGACCAGTAGGAGGGGCCGTGAGACCACTGCCCGCTCAGGTGCCTGTAGGATCGAGAAAAAGGTAAGGCACATTCCTGTAGCATATACACATCACATTTCTGTAAAGAAAGGAATGTTAGTACCCTGGCACGTCTCATCCGCTCTCCTATGCTCCTTACGTTAATGGAGAAAATGTTAAAAGACGCCATTAGTTTGGGGATAAAGGGTTGGACAGACATGCAGTGATACTAGTTACCATCCTCGCTGGCGTGGGTGGTCTTGTTGATCTCCTCGCACAGCTGGACTAGCAGATCCATGGTTTGCCCAAGGTTGTCATGGAGGAGGAGGGTCTCTGCTGCCTCTCGCCCCTCTCTTATGAGCTCTTCCATGGTCACCAGTGTCTCGCTAGGTGGCTGTTCTAAAATGGCCGCCTGCTCCTCTGCAATGGCTGCCTCCTGCATCTCTGCTTCCTCCTCCTCCAGGTCGCTTTTAAGGTCACTGTCAGCATCGCTGGAAGTGGGTGAGTCGCCGATTTGCATTTGGGCTCTCTTCTGCTCCAGCCCCTGGTGCGGGCTATCCGTCTCAGGGGCTCTCCTCTTTATTCCCTGTTTCTCCATTCCGGTCTGGGCTATGGGGGCGGTATCTGTAGCAAGGGAGGAAGAGGGAGGGGGTGCAACAGCCTCGGGGCTGGGGAGAGGTGTTACAGAGGGAGGGGCTGCAGCCTCATGGAGCGTGGGGGGGGCTGCAGTGGAGGGTTGGGAGGGGGCAAGGGGTGGTGGGTGGTCGGGGAGGGTTGGGGTAGGGGGGAGGGTTGGGGTTGCAGCAGCAGTGGGTGTGGGAGGGAGTGTTGCAGCAGGGGTGAGGGTGGGAAGGGGTGGGGTGGGGGCTGCTACTGAAGGGGCAGCGGGCTCAGGAGCTGCAGCGGGCGCTGCTTGGGTGGCCTCCTTTTCCCTTTGCTCCTTCTGATACTTACCCCCTTGTGCCTTTACGGGTTGGTTTGCAGGGGGCTTCTTGGCTGCCTTCTGGATTGCTGTCAGGGGCGCGCCTGGTGTTGCGCCTTTCGCCGCGGCCTCTGCGTAGCTCCTGACCCTCAGCTGGCAGTCCCGGAACATGTGGGTTGTCTCTCCGCACAGGTCGCAGGTTTTCTGGCGGGGACAATCCTTTGTTTCGTGTCCGGTGTTCTTGCAGTTTCTGCAGGCTTTCAGGGTGCACTATTTCCACTGATGCCCCAGGTTCCCGCAATTACCGCAGGTCTGGGGATGGTCAGGGTAAAAGATCCTCCCTGAGCTGCCCGCAAGTGAAAAACTGGGAGGGAGGTGGTGCAGCCGATCTGCTGCTTCTGGATTTGGCCACAAGCGAACTACCATGCTCCACTTTCCCACCCAGTACCCCAACTTGTCCTTGATCCTGCTCGGCTCCTTCACCACGGTGCAAGAGCGCCGCAGAAAGGTAGCAATATCCTTTCCAGGGATATGGGGGTTCCTCACCGTCACAGTGATCCTCTTCTCGTCCCTCTGGATAGGGCAGTTCACGTCGAACTCTGAGAAGGGGACCTCCTGTTTCAGGGTCTGGAAAGCCTCCCAGTACCTCCTGCAGGCTCCCGCCGTGGCGAAGGTGACGAAAAACAGGCCACCCCTGAGGTCCTGGATGCTCAGGATCTCGTCCGGAGTAAAGCCTGCTTTGCTTACCAGCTCCTTGGCAAAGGTCTCAGCGTCCAATAGAGGGCGCTGTCCGTCGACCTCCCTCAGCTGCATAACCACCGTCTGCCTCATCCAGGGTTCCAGGCGGGGGATCCTCCTGTTGCTGCTGCTCCCAGCTCCAGGGTTGGAGCTGGGGCCGCCGCTGCTGGTGCTGGCAGTGGGGGTGAGGCCGCTGGGGGTGGCAACGTCGCCTGAGCCGCTGGAGCTGGTTGCCGCTGGGCCTCCTCCGTCTGTCTCCTGGCTGCTGGGGACCGTCTCCGGGGGTGCCATGTGCTTCTCCTTCTTCGTCTTCTTCCTCTTCTCCTTGTGCAGGGTGGTCCCGGCGGGCTCCATGGCAACCTCCATCCTCTTGATCTTAGCCAAAAACCCACCCACAGACAGCTGTTTCGACCTTGATGGGTCTCATCAGTGTGGGGTTGGTAAACTGGGTATGCAGAGAAGCTAAAGGATGGGGTTTACCATACTGAGTTAAGTTATGGTGAGAGACCCATAAAGACATGCAGATGAGCACACAGTTGTATTTACATTTGCATATTTGCTTTGCTGTGGAGGGTTTTTGTCACTTTTTTTACTCACCATAACTTAACTCAGTATATATCTATATCTATATATATAAATATATATATGTGTTCTGGACTTTATTCATGTTTTGGTATATTTTTGAGTATTTATTTTGTCATAAGATAAATGTGTTAGCGCTGTTTGTTTTCTCTGTTTGTTTATATATATATATATATATATATATATATATATATATATATATATATATATATATAAAACAAAACAAAAAAATTAAGTAGCGCCTTTATATAAGACTAATTAATAAAAAGAACCGGTAGCTAATCACGTAGGGTGCTTGGTGGGGTGACTAGTTTAAAACTAATACACAATGATAGAGACTAAAAATGCAATGCAATGTGAATACTAATTCACTACTTGTAACTAGATTAAAAATACCTCTGTAGGTTAAAAAATACTAACAGTTTTTAATAACACAAAAATTAAAAAAGTGAAAAAGAAAAATGAAAAAAATACAAAAAACCCTTCAATATTAAAAGTCCTGTTCCAATGATAATAGCACCAAGTTCTTGCAGCCCGTTTCAAAGGGATCACCAGTCCCTGACCATATCTGAAAAAAAGAAAAGAAAAAACAGGCGCACACCTAGTGCATTAACATAATAAAAATTGTATTTCAAGGAACATAAAATCTATCAAATGCCCACTCACAAGGTTAAAGCAATAAAATAGCGTGTATGAGATTGGCTCTCATGTGCCGTCGGCTCGATCCTCTCTGTGTAGCTCCAAATGCTGGCGTCGTCACGTGACTCCCCTCGTGTAACCGGTGAACCGGAAGCGGAAGCTCACATGCAATGTTCGGCTGGGAAGGGACCCTCTAGACAGCAAAGGTCCTCCAGGTCCTCTATGGTTAGGTAGTCTTGGAGCCGTCTGATACACACCAAGGAAGGAGTCTCTAAATGATAGAACTTGTTTATCAATTAGTAGACTATCCGTGACGAAACGCGTAGGGCGTGACTAGCTTGAGACCGCCATTTGCCCACGAGCATCGAGGCCAGCTGCTGCCAGAGACTCCTTCCTTGGTGTGTATCAGACGGCTCCAAGACTATCTAACCATAGAGGACCTGGAGGACCTTTGCTGTCTAGAGGGTCCCTTCCCAGCCGAACATTGCATGTGAGCTTTCGCTTCACCGGTTACACGAGGGGAGTCACGTGACGACGCCAGCATTTGGAGCTACACAGAGAGGATCGAGCCGACGGCACATGAGAGCCAATCTCATACACGCTATTTTATTGCTTTAACCTTGTGAGTGGGCATTTGATAGATTTTATGTTCCTTGAAATACAATTTTATTATGTTAATGCACTAGGTGCGCCTGTTTTTTCTTTTCTTTTTTTCAAATATATATATATATATATATAGCAACTGCAAATATTACTGTATGTTCATTTGCATGTCTTAGACAGGTCTGCAACCTTGTCTTTCCCCATTGTCACCCAGCATACAGCACTTCCACTGCAGCAAGGGATTCTGGGAAATGACATGCAAATGAGCACTCAGTGCCACCTTTTGTCTCAAGCTCGTATTACACAAGCCAATCCTCAAGCCAATGCATGCTGTTTTAAACACAGCTTTTAAACAGAGGCTGGGATGAGATGCAAATTGTGGTGCCATCGCTGTCCTCTAGGGGCTGAATAGGGCAGTTATATGACTTTGCAGCTCTCATAGAGTTAATCCTCTCTGGCTTGGCTGGTCACCTGCTGGTTAATTAATCAGGAAGTGCCTTAAAAGCATGGAAGCAGCAAGGCACTGTGAGGCAGTTTTTCCCAGAGAAGGGATGAGACAGAGGAGCTCCCCAGCTAATGGAGGCTGGTGAAAGAAGTCTGAGAGACACTGCTGAGAGAGCTGTGCTGAAGCAGTGACATCGCTGGTTGGACTTACAGATAAGCCAAACCCTTATTTTTCGGTATACAGAGATTTTATGCGAAGCAATAACATCTGTTTGGGGGTGGAATGAGCTTAGCTATCCACCTGGGTTGGTAAGAGTTGCTGCTGAAATATGTAGTTAAATTTCCTAATGGAAATAGGATTTGATTTTATTATTTGGTTTTTCTCAAAGGGACGGTGGGCCAATTCATATTTATCCCTGTAAATAAACCCCTGCTTAGAAAGTACAGTGTTTCCTGCTTCATTTGGGACAAAAAAGACTGCAATGTGGTGTCGGCATCACAATATATAACAGAGAAAACAAACAGCGCTAACACATTTATCTTATGACAAAATAAATACTCAAAAATATACCAAAAAATGAATAAAGTCCAGAAAGAATCAGACACAATGTGTCATCGAACTCCCCTTCATGAAAGTGAAAAGTCAAAAGCCAGTCGAATTGGTGATAAGGGGGGCTGCTGCATCCAAAAGAGTATCACTCCCCGAAGTAACTATGGAAAAAAGGAAAAAGCACACCCCCTAGTGCAATAACCTTCAAGACGTAGAATAGTATAAAGTTAATAAAATAGATGTGTGTGTATATATATATATATATATATATATATATATATATATATATATATATATATATATATATATAAAAATAATCAAACTCACCCGTGTGGGACCCAAAGAACCTGCATAACCAGACGTATGGTGTCCGTGACACGATGACGCATCCGCCTACGACCCCGGCGCTTGATGACACGCCGCACGTCGTTTCAGAGCATGCGCCTCGGGGGCAGAAGTGAACAGCCCTAAAGCTCGTGCAACTGCGCATGCGTAGCCGTACCGCGTCGTAGCAACCAAATGCGCAACATAACCCTGTGTATCCTGCTGTTGCCTAGGCAACGCGGGCACGGGTCCTGTCCACATTAGGTGCAACGAACACAGCACATACCAGTTATGGCCACTACCAAACCAACCTCATAGAGTGAAATAAAATACACTACCATAAATACTTGTTACATGACAGATTATGGCCCCTTATGTTCCCTGATAGGAAACTAAGTAACTGGATGTGCCCAGAGAAGGGGGATGAAGGGTGTAGTGTAGACACTATGGCATAGGCTGGTAGGACAGTGAAGCAAACGTGTCAAACACCCGGACACCCACATATACACATGCAATCACTCAATGAACGTGAAGGGAGTGCGAAGTGTGTGACATGAAGGGAGCCATGGAGAAAACTTATCTGAAAATATATATATATAAAAAAATCATCAAAAATGCCTAGAAAAGAGAGGGGTTAGAGTATCATAAAAAAGACTTGTAGTATCATAAAAAACATCCCAACTTGAGGTCCTCATTAAGTCCATGCGGAGCTACAGTTTTCAACTCAAAAATCAGCCTGGCCTCATTCTGCAAGAGAAGTTTATTCCTGTCGCCACCCCGTGGTGGTACTTGAACTTGTAGAATTGGCATACACCGGAATGTCGCCAATGAGTGTCTCATGTCCCTGAAGTGCTTTGCGACTGGTAGGCATTTGAACTCCTGGTCGTCTGTGTTTGCCATTAATGCCTTCCTGATAGTGGACCGATGAATGGCTATCCGCTCCTTTAACATCCTAACCGTTTTGCCAATGTAGTACAGGCTGCAGGGGCACTTGATCAATTATACTACAAATTTTGACTCGCAGTTAAGGAATTGTCGAATTTTAATGCGCATACCACTTTGTGGGTGGCAGTATGATGACCCGACCTGCATAAACGGACAGTTCGTACAGCCCCGGCACTTGTATGAGCCAGGTTTCTTGGTCAGTCAGGTTTTGGGTTGCGCACATTTGTCCATAGGGTCAGTCTGTGTGATCATGTCACCAATGCTGGGACCACGTTGAAAACAAAATAGGAGGCGGCTCCTGAAACAGCTGGCCAATCTTCTCATCATTAGCCAGGATACGCCAATTTTGCCGCACGCTCTGTTGGATGATCCTTGATGCTGTGCTGTACGTGCTAACCACATTGAATCTGTTCGATTGCTTAACACTCCACCAAGGGATGTTCAGAGTATTCCGATCCAATTGTTTGACACGTTCTAATGCACTTTTAACATCATTTGGGCAATATCCTGTTTCTAGGAACCGAGTTGCCATGGCAACTAGTGCATCATCCACTTTGTCAGGATCACTGGTAATTCGTTTCACCCTTAAAAGTTGCGAGTAAGGCAAAACCTTCTTAAGGGGTACAGGATGGTGACTGGACGCATGCAGTAGCATATTCTTGTCTGTGGGCTTGTGGTACAACCTAGTTGCCAGAGTGCCATGAGCCTTGTAAACCGTTGTGTCCAGGAAGGATATCTCCTCATTGCTGTGGGAAAGGATAAACCTTATTGTTGAAGGAATGTTGTTGAAGTATTCCACAAAGTTTAACAGCTCTGCAACATTGCGGCTCCAGATAATAAAAATGTCGTCAATGGGAGGCGCATGCGCGAAGGATCGGGTATGGAAGCTTGAGTGGCTTGCTCCGTCCCGCGCTCACAGTATATTACGAATAAATCACCCCAAAAAAAAAACCGAGGCTATACACTTGAATCCACGGCTAGGTAAACACCCCAGGATGGCCCCTAAGAAGCCGGTCCGGCAGAAAAAAAAAAGCTAGCTGATGTACGGGCTTACTTCGGTGGCGCGGCTGAAAGTGCTCAAACAGGAGAAATGGCGGACACTGACACAGAATTGGAAGGGGACAACGAAGGACCTAATAGTCAGTCCCAACTCCTAGTCCGGCGATGTGACTTCGCAAGGCTCTATAATGACCTGAAAATGCTTCTACAAGCGGATATTAAGGAGGTTAAGCGGGAGGTCACAAAGCTGGGGACCCGAACGGATGATCTGGAGGCCAAAGTGGATCTCACCATCAGGGCAGGGAAAAAGACAGAGAAAAAGACAGCGGACCTTCAAAAACAAATAGATGAGCTAAAAGAGCGGCAGGAGGACGCGGAGAACCGCGATAGACGAAATAATATTAGAATCCGGGGGTCCCTGAAGAAGTGGGGGATTGTGAGGCTTTCACCGCACGCTGGCTGGAATCCCTGATGCCAGACAGCACTAAAGAGGCTCTGGCAATGGACCGTTGCCAAAGGGCCCTGCGCTCCCGACCAGTCTAAAATGAACAGCCGAGAGACATTATCCTCCGGCTACACTATTATACAACAAGGGAGGCAGTGTTGCGCTACACGAGGGTCCTGCCGTTTGTGGAATTCGAATCCAACAAAATGCAGATATTCCAGGACTTATCCCCGCTCACCCTTATGAGACGCCGCTCACTGTTTCCAGCACGCCAAAGCCCAAGAAGAATAAGTGAGAAAAACAATAAAGTTACTAAAGGACTCATGCAAAATTCGGTGTTTTAAAGTTACAGTTGCCTGGTTGAGGGCCTAAGTTGAAGGCCAAGTTTGGCCACTGGACAGGGTCTGCCCGCCCTTGCACCTCGCCTCTGCACCCCGGCATAAGAGCTCCTAGGAACCCCCAGTGTTGACACAGAGACCTCCCCCCCCCCCCGGTCACCCGTCAAAGTCGGCGACAATCCCTACAAAGAAAAGGAAAGAAACTAACCTTTCGTGTCGGGCCACGAGGATGGAGGAAGATGGCGGGTGAAATGGCGCTTCTCAGATTCCCCCGTGAGGCGCAGAACCAGGAAGCGGTGAGTGAGCGGGAGCAGAGAGCAACACATCTTCCACGAGGCAGCAGGAGGAGCACCAAAATGGCGGCCGCCGGAAACCGGATGTTGTCGTCAGGAGGCGCCAGAGACGTCAGCGCCATCTTGGAGGTGGCGGATGTACCCGGAGATAGACTGAGGCGCGCCGGACCACGAAGGCGGGAGGGGACGGCCCTCACGCACGACAGTGGAAGGTCCCCGGACGCGCCTGAGTTATAGCGGCACATTAAATGGGGAGAAGGCAGGCAGAAGGGAGAATGGAGCGGACACACAGGGGAAGGCACGAAGGGCACTCCCACAGAGGCAAGCTCCAGCAGAGAGAAAGGGAGAGATAGGAGAGACACGAGAGATAGGCAAAAGAGAGCACAGGTGATTAGAAGGCGGGGAGAGGAGAGAGAAAAGAAAAATGGGGAAAACAAAAGGGGGAGGAACACTGGTGATGAGCTCAAGCAAGTGGGGCAGAGATTAGGGAGGAGAGTACGGGTAGGAGTAAGCCGGGGGGCAGTTTTTGGAATCCTGGACTTGGCAACTCAGACTAGAGCCACGGCAACCCATAATAAACATCTACAGTTACAGTTATAGATGCGGTTTGGTTATAACGGTTAGACAATTAAAGTTGAAGGGGGTGGATAAAGTGAGAGCAGGCCTAGGGGATAGAGGGTGCTTCATATCCCGAGGTCGGCATGTGCTGCGGACGGGATCGGAGAGGGAGGGCCTCCCGAGATCCCGTCAAAGTCCTTCTGGGAGGGAATGTGGGAAGTGGTCCTGAGGTCACGGGGCCCCACTCCCCGAGGGCGTTGGACTCTGCTGCAGGACATGGGAGTGTTATGGATTGCAGGTAGCTTAGGACATATAAAGCATAATTAATACAGGTCACAGGTACATATAGAGTACATATATAGCTTAAGTACAGCTTGGAGCATATTGTCAATATCTTAGCTTTTCTGATCTTAGAAATAAGGGTTGTTTTTGCTAAGAAAAGGACAGGATATTTGTACATAGGTACAGAGACATAAAAGAGGAAGTAACTCAGGGGTAAACACGTTGCGGTCAAACTGTAATTTCTGATGATAAACATCATACGTCAGTAGCCACAGAGTATGGCCAAATATCACGTACGCAGCAAACAATAAGACTCCATATAAGTCAGGGTGACAGGTCATTGATTAGAACCGAAGTGAGAGTGGGAGACCACACAGATGAGACTTATCTGAGACTGGCTGACCTATTGTAATATCTTTCGGTTTGTGAGTATGACATGCATATTAGATAAATAATCTCTGCATAGTTAGGAATGGATTGTTAGTTTACTGTTAGCCGTTAGCTTACAAGTTAGCTTGTTGCGATAATTCTGATTATTTTGTTGTGATACAATAAACGACAAACCTTATCTTATACAAACTCTGAGTGACCTTTCTTTATAATAATCTCACAATACTCTTGCATCTTAGAGTGTGAACCGAGAATCTACAAGTACGATATCGTGATTTGTGTTTTTGCTTAGTGCAGGATATAACTTATCACGAGGCATTACTTGGGAGAGGAAGGTTGGCAGCGAGCCCAGATTATGGTGCCTAAACGTGGTTAATTACGCATGAGTTGTATAAATAAGTCATAAATCGTATGTTACCCATTTAATCTTTAAAGTACATGTGTATGCTATTTCCTCTTTATAATAGAGAAGGTACAATTTTCATTATATAAATATATAATCGTATATCATGGCTGTTATGGATTTTGCACGGGTTGCAGATCTGAATGTTTTAATGAGAAGTCAGTATCATAGAGATGTGATTGATGGTGAAACTCTGGCATTTGAAATTTAATTTGGCCCGTGGGGACCTGGTGCTAGATATTCCTATCTCACAATAGACACCACAGCTGACCCACACACATATCAATACATACAACAGGCATATAACCCGTTGACACACACGATCATCAATTTGACATATAATGCAGCAACTGTCATTTTGGGGCAACAGCCTGTGATTGCTACAGGCGTGGACAGACATGGTCCTATTAATTCTGGTGTGAAATATGGGGAGAATCGCACACACTTATTTACACCAGTTACATTACCGGAGTTAACACAAGCTGCACGGGATGTTGCGACAGAGCGTGCTAATGCTACTGCAGAAATCACACTGCTAAGAGAAATTATTAATGTCCTCTTAGCAACAAGAGGAGCTCAAGCGTTAATTGACTTGCCAGCTCGGGTACAAGTTTGTATCCCTATGGCCAATATTAAAGCGACAATTGGTCAGTTACCAACTAATCCGAAAGACATTGCATTGTGGCTTAATGAAAGAACACATTCTTTAGATGGAGTTTATCCCACACCAACCCCACAACAAAAACTTGCTTTAGTGAATTCTTTGCTGCCGGCAGGTTTGTCAATCACATTGGCTGAAGCACGAAACTGGGATTCAGTCATCAGCAATGTGTATGAGAAAACCCATGGGAAGGTTACTATTTCATCACTTGCAGATACGCTAGGACAAGTTAATAAGACTAGTGGAATTGTAGCAGCTTACATTTTAGGGCTACGTTTTACACAAGGCAACCATGAGATTGTTTGGGGTTGTCTTAAGGCATTGATTAAGGGCCAGGGTCTGCTGTTAGACCTTGAAAGACAAATACAAGGTTTACCAGTAGAACAAAAACCAATAATGGTTCCTGAAATTTTGAAAAATACCTATACTCTCGTTGGCAGAAGTTTAACCGGGGAAGCCACGGGTTCGCCTAAATCGCCTAAATCGCAAACAAGTGACAGGAAGCCTGAGCGAACAAATACAGACAAGGGGAGAAATTTTCCTGTCCAAAACAGGAAGTGGAGACCTCCGTTCAATCAATATCAGACTCCAGTTTATCCTAGAGACGAACAGTGGGACAGAAAAGGTAATTTTCAAAGAGACAATAGGAGTTTTCAAACTCAAATCCAGAGACAAGACACTCGTACACCACAAACTACACATTTTGATCAGCAACCTCGTAATGAGGGTGCAGTGTCCAGATATAATCTGAGACAATACATTAAAACTCCCGACAGGTACGGTCAAGGCAAAACTAGCGAAATCAGACTTCGTGACAAACGCACAGGTTATGCCACACAGACTTCTGGTCTGACTAATAAAGTCACACCTTCAGTGACAGCACAGAACACACATTCACCTTCAAACTTAAACGGATTACAGCGTAAACGCTTTAAAACTACATTAGATTTGAGCAATGGCTTCTGGGCGCACCCAATCACGCCTGAGAGTTATTGGCTAACGGCATTTACCTGGAAAGGTAAAGAATTAATTTTTACACGTGTAACCATGCTGTAAAATGGCTGCAGTCATCTCTCCTGCTGACAGTAAGGCCTGGTAAGTTATGGGCATGCCAGCAGTAATTATGGAGGTTTGCCCTCACACCCTGGTGAGGTGCCCTATGTATGGA
The DNA here is from genome assembly GCF_040206685.1 of Ascaphus truei. Taxonomy (NCBI): domain Eukaryota; kingdom Metazoa; phylum Chordata; class Amphibia; order Anura; family Ascaphidae; genus Ascaphus; species Ascaphus truei. Next base: position 267,070,837 of record NC_134483.1, read on the forward strand.
TGGGAGTGGTCACATGCTCTGAATCCATGATTAGTGATGTCAGAGTTGTGCCAGCCCCCAGAGGATACATAAGGCACAGCACTGATCAAAAGTTAGGAGAGTAAGAGGAAGTAGGTAGTAGTTAGTGGTAGAGGAGTTCAGAGTTGGTACACTGCAGGAATAATGAGACTGTGACCAGGGACCTGGCGCAGAGTAGATATCCCTACGGGGATAGGGAATCCCTACATTAGGAGGACAATACCTTTCAAAGGGAAGTACGGTGAACAATGGAGGGCTAAATTCACCCATTGTGGAGGGCAGCTGGCCCACCGTACTAATAAAGATGACTCTGATAAAAGAGACCCTCGTGTGTAAGTGTGGAGTGATTACGCAGGGGGCTGCACCACAGAGGAGTTCCTCACCAGGACCATCCACAAGCGGATGCTGGGATCCTGATGAGGTGGAGGCGCTGCACTGGATATAGGTAGGACTCAAGAACACTACCTCAGCTGCCTGTCTGGGTTGGCAATCCCCAACACAACATCATGCGGGAGACTCAGGAGTCCTGTTGCCAACAGGTGCACCACCAGACATCACACTGTAATGGGGACTGGTTAGACCACAGGGGCCAATATGAGATTGGGTGGGTCAGGCCAGTTCAGAAAACCCGTTACACACGTTAACCACAAGGTTTTGTAAATAGTCCAGCTTTGTTCACAGCAGACGTAGTCTCACTATTGTCTAAGTTTGACAATATGGAAATTTACGTTGATGACGTGTTTTTATCACATGACACAGAAGAAGAGCATTTTAAAGTTCTGACAGAAGTATTGCTTACATTGTCAGAGGCTGGTTACCTTGTTTCCCTAAAAAAATCACAGCTTGCAAGAGAAACTGTGACATTTTTAGGCTTTGAAATAGCTGAAAATGGTAGAGGCCTCTCTAGTAATTACAGAGAGAAAGTTTCCAACATCAGTGTTCCTAAAACATTGAAACAGTTAAGAAGCATTATTGGGTTACTGAATTTTTCAATGACGTTTATCCCAGATTTTAATGTACTGATTGAACCCTTGCATCACGCAATATCACGCGAGATTAAATCAGAGCAGACTAGGCCGAAAACACCTTTTAAATGGTTAACAGTTGAGGATGAGGCATTGTGAAAGTTATTAGCAGCAGTTAATGATGCTTCCTACTTGGCGCAGCGCGACCCAACAAAGCCATTGTCAGCATATGTAAACATTTCACCTCTAGCTGCATACATTAGAATTTACAATGCTATGGAAACTGTACCAATTACACTTTTATCTTATGTATTCACAAATACAGAGAAGAGATATGTGCCGCTTGAGTAGTTGTTATCAGCGGTTACACTTACAGTGCTGAAATCACGTGATTTGGCACAGGGACAGGATATCTATAGATACACTTCAGTAGCAACATTGCAGAAACAGACCATTCCGGACAGGAAGGCGTTAAGAAGCCGCTGGTTAAAGTGGTACACAATTATAGAGGATCCTCAAATACATTTTGTGCATGACAAAACATTGACAACATTAGATGATCTCCCATCCCCTTTTGAAGGAGTGACGTGGGAAAATCAAACACACCCAAACAACTTTTACACATGCATTTTTTACACAGATGGTTCAGCTGTAGACTCCAGCAAAGGAGTAAACAAATCTGCAGGTTCAGGAATTGCTAAATATGATGCAGATATGAATCTGTTGCACAGTTGGCAATTACCTATAGGAGATCACTTTGCACAGTTTGCAGAGATTCAAGCATTAGCTTTTGCTATGAAAGAAGCACTCACAGTTAAAGGACATGTACTTATAGTTACAGATTCCGCATATTTAGCACGTTCAGCACTGCAGGACCTACCAATATGGAAATCAAATGGATTTTTGAATGCCAAAAGAAAACCACTAACGCACATTGCTAAGTGGAAGGCCATTGCGGCCTATTTTGAACAAAAGCCTGATATTGAAATTGTACATGAACCAGCGCATAGAACGCTTGGTTCATCGGTTCATACTATGGGTAACTAGTTTGCAGATAGTCTCGCGCAAACTGTAAGTCAAAAATTTGCCGTTAACAAAGAGTTAACAAGGGCACAGTCAAAGTCAGCCAGTCTCGATGCAGAGTTGTATGCTTGTCTGGATACTAACAGGCCTAATCCACCTGGGTATCCTAAGAAATACTCATTTAAACAGGTCGACAATAATTGCATGGTTGTAATTGATGCTAATGAATTCATTGTTCCCCCTGTAGCAAGCAGAATGCAGATCGCTACGCAAGCACATGCCAGTGTGGGACACCCTCACCTAGGGAGAGAAAATGTTTTGTTGACACTGAAACACAAATATTGGTGGCCGAATATGAGAAAAACGGTTAAGTCAGTTTTAAGAAACTGTAAACCATGTCGGTTGGTAAACAGTCCTAATCATCAGACACCATCATTCATTATTAATGCAATACCAAGCAAACCGTTTGATTTAATATATTTAGATCATATTGGACCATTACCTACATCACATTCCTACAAACATGTTTTGGTTTGTGTTGATGCTTGTACAAGGTTTACGTGGTTATACCCCGTTCGTAGTACGACAGCTAGCTCTACGATTAATTGTCTCAACTCCTTAGTAAGCGTGGCTAAGCCCAAGGCCTTTCATTCCGATGGTGGACCTGCTTTCACAGCAGCAGAAACCAAGGAATGGGCCGCAATATTAGGTATTGAGTAGGCGTACAGCTCGCCGAGCCATCCGGAGTCCGCTGGAATGGTTGAACGTAGAAATTACGAGGTGAAACGACTTTTAACCAAAATGCTATCTAATCGTCCTACACAGTGGTACCCACTTTTGGTTACGGTCCAAATTGGCCTAAATAATATTCCTAACACAATAACTGGTAAAACACCACATGAACTGTTATATGGTACTCCTATGAATACACAATTTACTAATGATTCTATTTCTGTCCCAGGGAGACTTGAACAAATATTAATTCTACAAGAATTGAGGGATTCTTTTTCCCATACAGCCCACACACCACGTAATCCTAAAGCTTGGACGCCGCAGATTGGACATTCGGTCCAGGAGAGGGTTGCTAAAGTAAAGCCATTGCGGCCTAAGTGGAAGAAACCAACCACGATACTGAAAAAGATAAACGAGCGAACCTCTGTGACTGTGAGTATAGACAATCTTAAACCCACACCTCACTGCAGTGAAAAAACTGTAAAAGATGGAGGAGACACCATATCTGCGACAGACTTCGATGGAGCTACAGCCTCTCGAAGCACAGACTAAACGACCACAGGATGTGGAAACTAATCACGCAGGTGAGGTCCAACAAGCTGAAGCTGACTTCCCTGACCGTGACCAAAGACATATATATGTGTTACCTGCCATACCTCAAATTGTCTGTGTGTCCTGCAATCCTCATACCCTGCTGTCTATTTAGCTAATTTAACTTCAATTTAGGTAAAACATCTCAAATTGTCTGTGTGTCCTGCAATCCTCATACCCTGCTGTCTATTTAGCTAATTTTACTTCAATTTAGGTAAAACATCTCAAATTGTCTGTGTGTCCTGCAATCCTCATACCCTGCTGTCTATTTAGCTAATTTTACTTCAATTTAGGTAAAACATCTCAAATTGTCTGTGTGTCCTGCAATCCTCATACCCTACTGTCTATTTAGCTAATTTTACTTCAATTTAGGTAAAACATCTCAAATTGTCTGTGTGTCCTGCAATCCTCATACCCTGCTGTCTATTTAGCTAATTTTACTTCAATTTAGGTAAAACATCTCAAATTGTCTGTGTGTCCTGCAATCCTCATACCCTACTGTCTATTTAGCTAATTTTACTTCAATTTAGGTAAAACATCTCAAATTGTCTGTGTGTCCTGCAATCCTCATACCCTGCTGTCTATTTAGCTAATTTTACTTCAATTTAGGTAAAACATCTCAAATTGTCTGTGTAGAAATCATCCCCCTATTGCCTTAATGTAATTCATCTTTCACACTTGTGCAAGACAACACCCACCTTTGGAAAACAATTTGGTTTAACTACGCTCACATGTGCTAATTAAGTTTGTTGTACCAACCAGGTGACTTTCTAAATGTATATAAGTAAACTTACAACAGCCATTGCTGCTAGCAGCCTTTGCTCTTAAGCAGAAATGCTTTTAAGTAGAAATCTTTAAAGTAGTGGAAGTTTAAAAAAGGAAGTTCAACAAGAAGTGGAAAAAGTGGACACACTCTACTGCTTCTGATTCCTGCATTTGAACTACGCTGGAAAGAAGGTTATCATCCCACACTGCACATCTCAACACATTACTATTGCTGTGATGCCACCTTTACTTTTTATATTTACTGTAACCTCACTTATTTTCAAATTATGCACTTCCTTCCACCAGCCTCATGTCTCTAACTCTATTCATATTTCGCCATCTCTCCTTACTTCACCACTTCTCAGTTCACATGAACTCCTCTCTTACCTGCGCCCTCTGTCACCACACAGTTATGCCGCCTGCACTAAAACACACCCCTACAAATCATCCTCACACATTCTCTTTCTGTCCATGCTTCTCCTCCTTGCTTCTGGGGATATCTCTCCCAATCCTGGTCCCTGTCTTATTTCTACTTGCTCTCGTCCTCGCCTTCCACATGCAACTTCTACTCCTTCTGGTGTCAACCCCTCTAATCTCATACCCATCCCCTGCCACCCTCCCTCCTCTCTCCCTTTCTCCTGTGCCCTTTGGAATGCTCGCTCCCTCTCTAACAAGTTCCTCTCTGTGCATGACTTCTTTCTCTCTCACTCCCTGCTTCTCTTTGCTATAACTGAGACCTGGCTCACTCAGTCTGACTCTGCTCTGGAAGCTGCCCTCTCCTACGGTGGCCTTTCCTTCTCCCACACTCCACGCCCTGATGGCAGGGGTGGAGGCGTGGGGCTCCTGCTCTCCTCTCTCTGCCGTTACAGAACAGTTTCTATTCCCCCCTCTCTTGCTTTTCCCTCCTTCGAGGCTCACACAGTCCAGATCTTCTCTCCTCTCCTGGTTCATGTGGCGGTCATCTATCGCCCACCTTCCTCTACTCATCCCCCTTCTGCCTTTCTCTCTCACTTTGAATCCTGGCTCTCTTTCTTTCTCTCCTCAGACTCCCCTGTTCTTCTCCTTGGGGACTTCAACTGCCACATTGATGACCCCTCTCTCCCTTGGGCTTCCCGCTTTCTTTCTCTAACCTCTTCTTTTGGCCTTCAACAGTGGACTGCAGCCAGCACCCACAAGGATGGCCACTACTTAGACCTGGTTTTCACTAAAAACTTCTCTCTCTCCGACTTCTCCATTTCCCCTTTTCCTCTCTCTGACCATCACCTCATCTCATTTTCTCTCTCTCGCTTCTCTCCATCTCCATCTCGCCCTCGTTTTTGCAGAAACCTGCACTCTATTAACCTACCAGCTCTTGATTCCACTTTACGCTCCTCCCTCTCCTCTCTCAGTTCCGCTTCAGACCCTGACAACCTGGTCAGGAACTACAACTCTGCCTTATCTTCCTCTCTTGATCTTCATGCCCCACTTTCTCTCTGCCGTCCTCGCCCTTCTAACCCCAGACCCTGGCTAAACTCCCACACACGCATGCTGCATTCCTCCACTCGTTCCTCTGAACGCCTCTGGAGGAAATCTCATACGCTCGCAGACTTCATTCACTACAAATTTATGCTATCCTGTTTCAACTCTGCCCTCTTTCAGGCTAAACAAACCTACTTTTCATCACTAATCAACACACACAAGTCTAACCCACGCCGTCTCTTTTCTGTCTTTGACTCTCTACTCAGACCACCCTCAGCTGCCTCCTCTTCTTCCTCCATCTCACCTCAGGACTTTGCTGACTTTTTTAAGAAAAAGGTGGAGTCCATACGGCAGAACATCCCATCTGTTGCCTCCTCCCATCCCACAATGCTTCCCAACTCTCCTCCTGTCTTTCTTGACTCTTTTTCTGCTATCTCGGAGGAGGATGTATCACTGCTGATCTCCTCTTCGCCCTCTACCACTTGCCCACTTGACCCCATTCCCTCCCATCTCCTAAAACCTCTTGCTCCTTCTATAATCCCTATGCTCACACAGATCTTTAACTCTTCCCTCTACTCTGGTACCTTTCCTTCATCCTTCAAGCATGCAACCGTTATACCATTACTCAAAAACAGCAAGCTTGACCCTACCTGTCCTTCTAACTATCGACCTGTCTCCCTCCTGCCTTTTGCCTCCAAACTCCTTGAACGTCTTGTATTCTCTCGATTGCTACACTTTCTCAACACCTCTTCTGTACTAGACCCTCTACAATCTGGCTTCCGCACTGCTCACTCTACTGAAACAGCCCTCACTAAAATAACTGACGACCTCCACGCTGCCAAAGACAGAGGTCATTACACTCTGCTCATATTACTCGACCTCTCTGCAGCATTCGACACCGTGGACCCCCCTCTTCTCCTTCACATTCTCCATACTCTTGGTATTCGGAACAAAGCTTTATCCTGGATCTCCTCTTACCTCTCCCATCGTACCTTCAGTGTCTCTTTTGCTAACACCTCCTCCTCTATTGATCTCTCTGTGGGGGTACCCCAGGGCTCTGTCCTGGGACCCCTTCTCTTTTCTCTCTACACACTCTCTCTAGGTGACCTAATCACATCTTTTGGGTTTAAATATCACCTCTATGCTGACGACACACAAATTTACCTTTCAACCCCTGACCTTACACCTGCTATACAGACCAAAGTTTCTGAATGCCTCTCTGGAATATCATCCTGGATGGCCATCCGCCGACTGAAACTTAACATGGCAAAAACAGAGCTCCTTATACTACCTCCCAAACCTGGCCCTACTACATCCTTCCACATTGCAATTGGAAATACGATCATTCACCCAGTAGCCCAAGCACGCTGCCTAGGGGTCACACTTGATTCCTCTCTCTCATTCTCCTCTCATATTCAAAACGTTTCTAAAACTTGTCGCTTTTTCCTCCGCAATATCACAAAGATACGCCCTTTCCTCTGTTACTCAACTGCTAAAACTCTGACTCAGGCCCTCATTCTCTCACGTCTCGATTACTGCAACCTCCTGCTGTCCGGCCTTCCTACCTCTCACCTGTCTCCCCTACAATCTATCCTAAACACTGCTGCCAGAATCACTCTACTCTTTCCTAAATCTGTCTCAGCGTCTCCCCTGGCTTCCGATTAAATCGCGTATCTCACACTCAATTCTACTGCTCACTTTTAAAGCTTTACATTCTTCTGCCCCTCATTACATCTCAGCCCTAATTTCTCGCTATGCACCATCACGACTCTTGCGTTCTTCTCAAGGATGTCTTCTTTCTACCCCCTTTGTATCTAAAGCTCTCTCCCGCCTTAAACCTTTCTCACTTTCTGCCCCACACCTCTGGAATGCTCTTCCCCTCAATACCCGACTAGCCCCCTCGCTATCCACCTTTAAGACCCACCTTAAGACACATCTGCTTAAAGAAGCATATGAGTAGCACTGGATAATCATGGACACATGACACAAAGCTTGGCCTCCTGCAGACGCACTTACTAGTATTCCCTCCTACTGTCTCTGTACGTTCTCCCTACCTACCAATTAGATTGTAAGCTCCTCGGAGCAGGGACTCCTTCCTTAATGTTACTTTTACAGTATGTCTGAAGCACTTATTCCCATGATGTGTTATTTATATTTGTTATTTATATGACATGTATTACTACTGTGAAGCGCTATGTACATTTTATGGCGCTATACAAATAAAGACATACATACATACATACATACCGGATCAACGCAATATTTTCCGGAAGGCCTATCAAACAATGGCTAAGGTAATCACAAAGAAAAGACTGTTTAAGACTATTTTGTGTCTCTCAATCTGTTTTGCTTTTCTAGCAATATCAGCCAGCGTTATTTTCAGGTTACAATGGCATTTTGTGACTCAACAAGAGAACAAGATCATCAACTGGCAACGTACAGCTGCACACGGTATTACCACACCAGACTCCAGAATCGTGAAACGAGGACTTCACTACGATTTGAAACCGGTGGAGGTACAGTCGGTGGGTATACTTCAAGGTGTGTATTGGAAGCCGTTTCCTAAACCTATCATCCAGAAACGAAAGACTTTGGGGATTTCACAGGTTGTACTGTTTGATTCAACTGTGCTAGCTAAAGAAGCTGGTATAACTACACCAGAAGGAAGAAAGCTGGTGACACAACATCTGAATGCCCAGATGCAACAGCTGCAATCTACAAGCCTGAAATATGATTTACCCCTGCATGACCATTGGAAGCAGCAGAGCTACCGTGAACAACGTTGTTATGCTGAATTTGGACATTGCTATTTCATTGACTTTCAAGGAACACGTAAATGGTCAATGAAGGAGCTGAAAGCTGATCATTGCCCTCGGCCTGGTGTAACCATGGACAATATAAGGTATAAGCAATACCCTATTTTTTATCTGAATACAGGACAGAACACTCAGAAAGGATTTGTTCCCAATGGACAGACTGATCCAAGAGTGGCATTCTAGGAAGGTGCTGAAGAAGAAGAGTACAGAATACCTGGAGGGGTAAGAGCCTATAATTCTGCTGTTCTTTGCTCTGACAGTATTTACTCAGAATGGTGGAACCAATCAACAACCGCTGATGAACTGTTACTCAAACTTCAAGCTGTGATGGAAGATGCTAAAACTGGACAGCTACAGACGGCAGCACTTCCGAAAGAATGGAATATACAAGGTAATGGTATGTTGTTTCGTGAACCTACAGCATGGGACACTTGCACTCAACCACGCTTTGCTACATTTACCAATACTACATACTACAGCCATTCATGTAAAGGTTTCAAGAATGCGTGTGGTATCACATTGGAGAAATTGATCAATGAAGGAATCTGTGATAAAGACAATACAGTATTCAAATACGGGTGTAAACCCTGTTATTTCTATTACAATCTCACGGAAGGCTATTTTAACTGGCAACCGAAAATGATTGATCAAGGATTTTTACATTTTTCTGTGTTACGAGGTTTTTGGTGTGTGGAGCGAATAATGATTATGAAACCCAATTATAAAGTCTACTCCCTGTTCCAGAAATGTCTCAATGATAGTTTACATATTATTGTAGACACGGTAATCAGGGCAATGAGCGATTTGATGAATGTACAAATACTGTAGCTCCAGATGATAAACCCTGTGACTATGACACATGCACCACACATAATATTGTTATCATGCCCTACTCAGAGGCAATGTGGGGTACGAATGTTACAATTAATGCCATAGTGCATTATGAAAATGATACATATTTCATGAATGAATGTAAGGTTTCAAGTAAATCATCTACAAGGAAATTGCTTACTAACGATGATATTCTTATAACCACAGGACACCTGCTGAGTGATTCTGTTTCTGTTATAAGCCAAATCTCTGACTCAAATGATGAAGAATTAAGGAGAGGTATTTTGGTGTTAAGAGATCACCTGATAACATTTGCTTCCTACACAATTTCAGACATTACAGTTGCTTCCTACACAATTTCAGACATTACAGTGTTATCAGAAGAAATCAAAGCTTTGGTTATTCTTAATCACATCACTTCTATCAGGTTAACATTGCAAAGTCACAAGATTGACATACCACTTTTAAATCTCACTTGGATCACACAGAATCTCAATTTAAGTCCGAAAGAATCTGAGATCCTAGCATATGTTTCACAAACCACAGTTTATGACATACGAGAAAGAAACCACAGACGGGTTTATAACCCTGATGACTCTTTATGGGAAGTTTTTCTATACTACGAATGATTTATTCCAGGAGCTGTTTATACTGTACAACAAATTGGGAACTGCTTAATTTTGGACACTTAACGCACACAGGTTCTTATTTCGCAAGGGTGCAGGTTGCTCAACCATTTCAGTACATGTCTGTGAAATGTGATCGTGAATTTTTCATCAGCACTATACGATGTGTTGATAGAGGTTATTTAATATGTGACGACATCATACAGCACATGCCTTGCAATGATCAAATGCAAGGTAGCAACTGCCCAATAACTGCGACACCAATTCAAACTCCTTTTACATTAATTCACAGTCTAGATAATGGGAGTTACATAGTATTGTCTACAGAAGAGGATTGCGATATTCCTCCTTTTCAGGCATCACTTGTCACGGTACATAGGAGTATACAGTGTTATGGTACTACATTTATTCCACCTCTGTTACACAAGACACTTACATCTGCCGTACATTTCCAGGTACCAGCTATCACACTGAGACTCCCTCACATGACAGCTATTTTGGCTCATTTGAAGAAAATGAAGATCACTATAGGGTACACACATGATATAGTGCATACACTCCTACAGAGAGTTCACAGTGAATTACTACGTGTTGATTTACACCCGGGTGATTTTCCCCAGTGGTAAACTACACTAGGTGAATCATTGAAAACTTTTTGGCCAATGACAGGTAATTTTTTGTCAAAAATAGTCACCAGCCTACAAACTACTGGTAAAGGTATTTTTAGTGGACTAGGAAATGCGTTTGGAATCCTAGGTTATTTGAAACCACTATTGTTTTTTATTTTGGGTATAATAATACTTGTTATTTTGCTTCGTGTTTTCTCTTTTCTTCCGAAGATGAAGAGGCAATCAGCTTAATCACATTTTGACTTTTAGCATACTGTATATTCTTATGTTTTTTTACCTAGATACTAATATACTGTTTTAAGCACACAGGTCAAATCTAACCTGCTGCAGTATGCTTTGTTGCAAGGACACAGACGAGAAAAAAGATACTTCACAAATCTTGCGTCTACCACGGTCCTATCAAACCTCCATGAGGATGTACTTAGATGAACTTGTTTTGCCACATCGGAAACCCCGCAAAGAGCATGCAGTTCACGATACGATGAGAGACTTAATGTATCAGGACTCTCTTGTTTCCTCAGGAACGTTTTCAGTTTTAACACCTAATGGGACATTGCTTCCGCGTAGCTTGCTTGTAATTTTTGTCAAGTGAAATCTTTACTATCTTTACTATCTCTTGGTGATCAACCCAACTTCAAGTGTAGAGACATTCACCGTCAAATATTTCAAATGTCTTTTTATACAATTGAAGAAGGTCATATCAGCATTGTTAGCCATGGGTCATATAATTGTACCACGTTGTTTGCATGTTCAGGTAATAAACATCAACATTGTTTTGGGGCACGGTGGAACACTACTCTGTTAAGTATGTATGAATGACAAAATCAACCTGCTTTACAATTGGGTGATTTTTACAAATTGATACCTTCCCATCGTGGGATCGCTTGTGCACATATTCGCAGTTGTGGGTGTTTTGAAGTTCAATCACAAACTCCTGTGGGTTCAAGATCATCAACATCAGAAAGCAGTGACACTGTCTTCCAAAAGTACACATAATGAATATTTTCTGCTTTGTTAGTTTTTCTGCATTAGCTAAAATATGATAATTATGTGTAGGAGAGGGTGATATGGATTGCAGGTAGCTTAAGACATATAAAGCATAATTAATACAGGTCACAGGTACATATAGAGTACATATATAGCTTAAGTACAGCTTGGAGCATATTGTCAATATCTTAGCTTTTCTGATCTTAGAAATAAGGGTTGTTTTTGCTAAGAAAAGGACAGGATATTTGTACATAGGTACAGAGACATAAAAGAGGAAGTAACTCAGGGGTAAACACGCTGCGGTCAAACTGTAATTTCTGATGATAAACATCATACTTCAGTAGCCACAGAGTATGGTCAAATATCACGTACGCAGCAAACAATAAGACTCCATATAAGTCAGGGTGACAGGTCATTGATTAGAACTGAAGTGAGAGTGGGAGACCACACAGATGAGACTTATCTGAGACTGGCTGACCTATTGTAATATCTTTCGGTTTGTGAGTATGACATGCATATTAGATAAATAATCTCTGCATAGTTAGGAATGGATTGTTAGCTTACTGTTAGCCGTTAGTTTACAAGTTAGCTTGTTGCGATATTTCTGATTATTTTGTTGTGATACAATAAACGACAAACCTTATCTTATACAAACTCTGAGTGACCTTTCTTTATAATAATCTCACAATACTCTTGCATCTTAGAGTGTGAACCGAGAATCTACAAGTACGATATCGTGATTTGTGTTTTTGCTTAGTGCAGGATATAACTTATCACGAGGCATTACTTGGGAGAGGAAGGTTGGCAGCGAGCCCAGATTAGGGGTCCTGGAGCTGAGAAGATGTTGTTGTTTATAAACTTGTATTTACTTGTTGTTTTTTCCTTTGTGTTTACTGTGTGTGTTCCCTCTCGTGTCATACCCTACCTCCCCACACCCCCCCCACCGGCTCCAACGGCGACCAGCACAGAAGAAGGCCCCGCTAGAAAAGATAGAGTCAGGAGCAAGACCTCGCGGCAGGGGCACGGCTCGGCCACAACAGCTACAGAGAAGGAACCATACCAAGATGATCCCAATGGTTAGAGAAATAAGATGCATCTCCCATAACGTTAAGGGATTCAACAACCCGGCAAAACGTACGCTGGCCTTTAGGGATTATAGAAGACACAAAGCAGACATTCTCTTTCTCCAAGAGACCCACTTTTCTAAAGCTAGCTATCCAAATACCTAGATAAAGACTTTACCACAATTCACCATTGTTTTCATAAAAACTTACTGTTTGAGTTAGATAAAAAGGTGGTAGATGCCGAAGGCAGATTTATCATATTAGTGGGGTCCACACAGGGTCAGGCCCTCACACTGGTCTCAATATATGCCCCGTGCGAACAGGCAACAGATTTCTTTGCCCTCATCTTCCGGCGTCTGCAGCAGGAAGCGAAGAGCCAGCTAATTGTGGCAGGAGACTTGAATAGGACACTGAACCCCAAGCTAGACCGATATACAGCACCTAACCCCCCCCCCCCCCCAAGACGAGACGTACTAACCATTGCCCAAGGACTTCGAGACAGACAGTTAATGGATATCTGGAGGGAGCAGCACCCACAGATCAAGGACTATACATTTTACTCCCACCCTCACAACCGGTACAGCCGAATAGATTACTTCCTTGTATCTAACAGACTGGTCCCAGTGGTCTCCCATTCGGGAATACACGATATTTCGTGGTCAGACCACGCACCTATAGAGCTGCGGTGCGAGTTAAATTTGTTAGACAGACCTGGAGCGAATTGGAGGCTAAATGAGTTGCTGTTAAAAAATTCCTAAATCAGATTCAGAAATCGCGGACAAAATCAGGGAGTATTTTAAAGAGAACGAGGGGAGTGTATCTTCACCTGCCACGTTGTGGGAGGCCCATAAGGATACCCTCAGAGGATCTCTTATGTGGCTAGCCGCTAGACGCAAAAGAGAACACAAGAGTCAGATAAAAGAGCTAAAGGGGAAATTGGCATCCCTTACCGCAATACACAAAAGATCCAAAAAGGAGGCAGTCCTGGAACAAATTCAGGATACTAAAAAATGTCGAAATTGTAGCGTAGTTACTTCCTAATATGATGTGCATATGGGGCATCATTTAAAATGTGCGTCTGCTTATATATATCCATGTACAGATTGGCGTACGAGGGCGCCATATTCGAGCCAATGGCAGTACCGCTAAGCTGTAGGTAATAGTTCTTCTCAAATTTCACTGGCACTCTTTCATTGCACATCCCTGAGGAAGGTCACGTTTAGCTGACCGAAACATTGGATGCAGTGCCTTGTATTGTCTGTGTGAAAACAGTTGTTTCATCTACCTTGCTGTGTGCTGTCTCTCCTTTCCAGATCACCATCTGGTAATATCTGCTCTACATGTGTATATGGGACAAGCATCGGTGTATTTTTGTTTTCAGTGTGCCTTCTGCCCTTGTTTTTTTGTGTTCATTATAGGAGTCGGGCACCTGCCACCTTTTTCAGTCTTAACTCTCACTATTGCCCATGGTTTGAGTTTTTTTTATAAAAAGTAGCGGCTATATATACTGTACATGTTTTTTGTATGCTGGTGATTTGCATATTTTCTGCCATGGAAGAATTTGCTGACACTTTTGGAATTTGTTCATCAATATCCGATTCTGCTAGTTTCAGAGAAGCAGAAATCTCTAAGATTCGCTATACCGAATCCTTTGAATCTGTGCTGGGGCCTGAGAAGGCTGTAGATGTGTACAGTATAATGACCTGATTAAATTAAAGAAAAAAGAAGTGGACTATTACCTGCATGGGGTGACGTTGATGCATTATCATAAGGAAAAAATATTGCCTTGTGGGTTTAGGGTTAAAAACCAACCAACCATTGGCAGGACAGATCCAGAGTTCTGTCAACGGTGGATAGCCATCTTAAACAAATGTTCCTTTGATTTAGTCATCTTGGTCATTGACCAGTCTAGTAAAGAGATTGTCAAAATCAAGAAAGAAATTGATGAGATTAATTCAAAACATGAGGCAACCCTGGAAGCCGACACGTCCACTTATTGGACGGATAAGTTGCAAACATCTATTGATTTATATCATAACAATATTGTTAAATATAAGAGAGAGAAATTGAGGATCGTTCAATCTGATTACAAAGAAAGAAACGTGTATCGTTGGCTGTTGGGTCTAAGTGATCCTGTTACAGGTGGTGGTGGCCAGAGGCGTGGTCCTCCACGCAGACAGAGAGGTGCACAAAGGAATGCAGGTTATAACAAGCGATACGGATCAATCCGACGCCACTGACAGTACTACAGCTGAGTCTTTTTTGCACAGGTTATTAAGAATTTATATTAGTGTTAGGGACCCTTGAGATGTGGTCTGCCGTGTAGTGGCTCAGGGGCTTACAACACTTTGGCCAAAATGTTAAACTAAAAGACCATTTTATTTAATAGATATGTATACATATATATTTAGGCATTGTACCGTGTATAGGTTTCACTGGATGTGCACTGAGCTCTGTCTGTGTTTCATGTTCTGTCTCTGGTTTTAAATACTGCTGCGGCAGCTTTTATTCTTACTAATAACTGGCATGTACCTGGCATGTTCCTGGAATGCCACTCTGTTCACCCGGAGCATGTCGGGCTCCTTTGGCCTTCCCAGCTAGGCGCATTACACGGCTGACGCGCGGTTGATGTGTTAATTGATAATGGTTCAGGATTTACTAGGCTGCAATGCTTCGCGTGACCGCCAGATGGCATAAATTCATGAATTGTAATGCAGTATATATATATATATGTATATATATATACTGTATAACAACAACCCCTATAACCCCTAATATACACATACAGTACTGTATATGCACATCAATGATACTATAGGCCGGGGGGGGCGTGATGTGTTTGCAGCAGAGAGAGAACAGCTGCTCTCTCTGCGCAAACATCGGCACATTAAAAATTATTTAAAATACATTTTTATTCATAGTGTAGATGTGCAGGGAGTCTCCGGAGCTGAACCGCGTTGGTTTCAGGTCTGGGGACCCCCTGCTCACCGAGATACAGCCCCCTTTATGAGGTGCCGGTATCCCTCTGCGTTTAAAGGGCCCGATCACGTGACCGCGACATGTAAACAAAGCAGAGGGATACCGGCACCCCCTAAAGGGGCCTGTATCTCGGGGAGCAGGGGGTCCACGGACTTAAAACAAAAACGTTTCTGCTCCGGAGACCCTCTGCACATGTACAGTATAAATAAAACACATATATAAATAAACACTCGTTCCTTACCTTAGCGGCTATGTGCTGCGGTAACGAAGCAGCATTTCTGTATTTTTAATAATATTGTACAGTGAGCAGGGGGTTCCCTGAGCCAGAAATTAATGCTCAGGGGACCCCCTGCTCCTGCACAATATTATTAAAAATACAGAAATGCTGCTTCATTACCATAGCGGGTACCCGCTAAGGCAATGAAGGGGTTAACCCCCGTGCCCGCTTTATTGTGGTTAGCGGGGTTGGGTGAAGGGGATATTTGGCCCTTGGTGTGAGTTTAGGACTTGCGGGGGGGTTGCGGGTGCACTTAACCCCTTCACGACCGTAGCAGTAAATACCGCTATGGTCATGAAGGGGTTAAGCCCTCCCGCTACCCCCCCGCAAGCCCTAAACAACCATCGTTAAAACATTAAAACATTAAAAAAAAAACTCACACACAGCAGCCGCCAAAAAAAATAAATATATATATAAATAAATAAATAAATAAATAAATGACTATAAATAAATACATTTGAAATACATTTTTATTTATAGTGTAGATGTGCAGGGGGTCTCCGGAGCTGAACCGCGTTGGTTTCAGGTCGGGGGACCCCCTGCTCCCCGAGATACAGCCCCCTTTATGAGGTGCCGGTATCCCTCTGCGTTTAAAGGGCCCGATCACGTGACCGCGGCCTGTAAACCAAGCAGAGGGATACCGGCACCCCCTAAAGAGGCCTGTATCTCGGGGAGCAGGGGGTCCCCGGACCTAAAACCAATGCTGTTCAGCTCCGGAGACCCTCTGCACATGTACAGTATAAATAAAAAACATATATAAATAAACACTCGTTCCTTACCTTAGCGGCTATGTGCTATGGTAATGAAGCAGCATTTCTGTATTTTAATAATATTGTACAGTGAGCAGGGGGTTCCCTGAGCCAGAAATTAATGCTCAGGGACCCCCTTCTCCTGCACAATATTATTAAAAATACAGAAATGCTGCTTCATTACCTTAGCTGATAGCCGCTAAGGCAATGAAGGCAGAATAGCATGTTTATTGGGGACATTTGATTTGCCCCCAATAAACATTGCAATAAACAACATACAGTACACCCCCTGTGTATTTAACATACATAAACAATAAATACATGACATACATATTTTTATTGTGTGTTTTAAACCTGCCTGCCTTCACTGTAATCTATGTAAAACCCCATCCCCCTATTGTGTGTTTTAAACCTCCTGCCTTCACTGTAATCTATGTAAAAAACCCTCCCCCTATTGAGTGTGAAGCTTCCCTGCCTTCACTGTAATCTATGTAAAAACCCCTCCCCCTATTGTGTCTGTTAAGCTTCCCTGCTTTGACTAATCTGTGTAAGCCCCCCTCCCCCTATTGTGTCAGTAAAATCTGCCTGGCCTGTGTTTCTGTGAGTGCAGTGTACTGTATGTAAATGTGGGGCGGGGGATCCCGTTTAAATAACCACACCCACACCCACTACCCACGGCCCCTCCGCTGCTTGCTGCAAAACAGAGACAAAAATTAAAACATACAAAGTAATGTCCCCTAACCCCTTAATCACCATAGCGGTTATTAACCTCTACAGTCATTAAGGGGTTAACCCACCCTAACCCACCACTCGGGACGCCTACATACCCTCCCACACTAACCCCCCCACCCGTGAGGCCTAACCACCCACCCACTACCCACAAGGGAGGCCTACCCACATACCATTGGGGAAACACCCCCCCCCACCCCCAGTACCCACAATAAAAACAATACACAGCCCCACAATAAACATCATTCTATTTATTAAATACATTACCCACCCCCTGTGCCCCCCCATAAATACAAGATTTATTCTTTTACATACAGGGTTCATAACGCAGCCCCACGCGAGTCCCCGGTGGGCTGGCGGGGCACCTGGACAGACCTACAGTTTACCAGCAGCCCTTTTTACACAGGTTCTGGAGGCCTGCTGGTGGATCCCGCCAGCACCATGGCCCCCAGGTGTTCTCCTTGGGTCACCGTGGGCCACAATTGGGTCCCCGCGGTAGGCCCGCGGATGTCTGGGAGCCCCGGGTCAGACGCACAGGTGTCTGCGGGGCCTCGGGTGGTTCCCTCGGGGGTCTGGGGAACTCACGGGTGCTCACTACGGGTCCGCAGTGCCCCCACAGAAGTGGGACCACACATTATCATCCCCGCACCTACGGGTCGGCGGTGCCCCCACAGAAGTGGGACCACACATCGTCATCCCCGCAGACTACAGGTCGGCAGTGCCCCCACAGAAGTGGGACCACACATCGTCATCCCCGCATGTGTCACCCGTGGAACCACCAGCCTGATACCCTTGGGATATCCGAAGATACCGCAGGTGGTCTCCAGAGGTCCCACGCAGAACCACGGAACCAACCCTGAATGAACCCCCCCCCAACACCTACAGTACAATAATGTGCAAAATAACTATTATCCAGATATGGATAATAGATTAATTGCCCATTATTAAAAACATTAACTAGCATATATAAATAAATAAAGTACTACTGACCTCATCAATACGAAGTGTCCGTCGCCAGCAAAATCCTTGTCTTGCCCACAACATACATAGCAAATACAAAGCCAATACATTACAATTACATTCAGATATCAATTAACCCCTTAAACAACTTATCAGATAATAACCGCAAAGGTGATTAAGGGGTTAAGCCACACAGGCCCGAGATACCCACCCTTCACCCATGAATTTGTACAGTGGCTTCATCATGCAAATATATATATATATATTGTATATATATATATATATATATATATATATACAGTATATATACACACGATGAACCAATATACAAATAAATGTAGAAGGGTTATCAAAAGCATACTGTCCTACAACCAAACACTTCTCCATACAGACACTACATTAAAATCAATTTCCTTTAATAATCCTAACTGATCTCACAATATACTGTATATCATCACAAACCAATGAAAAGCCAATGAAACACCTCACATTCAAATATATATGATGCATAAAATCTATGCACCATATACATTCTGCAAATGAATCAACCAAGTAAACAAAAATCAATTAGCAATCATTATTTACTCTCTAAACAATTCACACCATCCTGAACAATGAAACAATTAACTACAGTAATTCACGCCTGGAGCAGAACAATTTAGCCTGTGAAAAAATATAAGTACCAACCAAAATCCAACCTTTAAAACCAAGGCTATCGCTGACCTCCCTCAAACACACAATACAATACCAAGGAATACATCTATCTAATTTTAAAATACTTTAAACACACAATAAAGCATAGCAGCATAGACAAATTAATTTAAAACACATCAAATCAAGCTTTTAAAAAACATAATTTCTTACCCTGTATGTATATATCTCTCTAGACATACATACATACATACATGCAAAGAGAATGACCTAGGCGCAAATGGAGACAAGAAAAACAAACATAGGGTAGTATGTTCAGACAAAATAAACCGCCAGAAGGTATGATATGCACTCACAGCGTATAGGATAAAATCAAGCCTTGTATCCACTCTGGGATCTGGAACAGTTATGTGATGAATCTGGAACAGCTGGTCATCCACAGCAGTTGTAATCTCAAGCATAGATTCACATGCAGGAAGAGAGGTAAAACACAAATAGTGTAACACAGTTTATTAAAATTGTTAATAAAAATAACTATAAGTAAAAAAAACTCACATTCTGTGAGATATCATAAAACTTATGAGAATTCTGAGCATCTCACACTCAATAGAAAAGGATAGTAACCCTTTGCAGATTTCTTCAACAGTCCTTGGTATGTAGATTAGTAACCATTAGGGAAATGCTCCTGGTTATATATAGCAAACACACTGGGTGTCTCTATTGTGTCTCTATTGCTCCACCGCCTATCCCAGTATTTGCCTGCGGTGAGATCGGCAGTGCAGAGGATCGAGGCCCTGCTCCCACAGCCTCCCAGACGAACTCTCGCGAGAGGGAGTGACGTCACCGCGTCGTCACGTGGTACGGAGCGTCCCCAGGAGCCGTGGGTGACCAAAGGAATACTGAGGACTCTTCGTGGGAATACAATAACAGCGCACTAAGTGTGAATTCGGACTGCACCTATATCAAAGTACCGTGAGTACTATGTGCACATTAGGTGCAGTGGGAAAGACCTAACTAGGTTGACAATAACGGAGAGAGACAACAAACATTAAGAGACTGTGTATTTTAAAATGAATCAACCAAGTAAACAAAAATCAATTAGCAATCATTATTTACATCCCTAAACAATTCACACTCCATCCTGAACAATGAAACAATTAACTAATTCACGCCTGGAGCAGAACAATTTAGCCTGTGAAAAAATACAGTACCGACCAGAATACAACCTTTAAAACCAAGGCAACACACAATACAATACCAAGGAATACATCTATCTAATTTTAAAATACTTTAAACTCACAATAAAGCATAGCAGCATAGACAAATTAATTTAAAACACATCAAATCAAGCTTTTAAAACAAATCATTTCTTACCCTGTATGTATATATCTCTCTAGACATACATACATACATAGATACATACAGTAACAAGAAATGATATACCACAAAAAAAAAAATACACATGTTAAAAAACCTTTTGAAAAAATTAACAAGTTAAATAAAATACATTTCTTTAGTTCACTTACCATTACTTGGCTCCACCGACTCCCGTTGCGCAGCTTACTCACGAACCAATCCACGATCATGAACCCATAAAATAAAAAACCATAAAATAATAAACATTAAACTAAAAATCCAAATCAATCCACCGGTCTTCTACTTGTAATCCATCTTCATCTATATTCTTCTTTCTTCTATCTCCTTCCAGCGGGGCGGGGCGGGGTCTTCTCCCCGTCTGCGGCCACGCCCTGGTCTTCTTTCTTGCCCGGAGGTCCTTCCTCCGCGGCGTCTGGCTTCAAAATGAGACGACATACTGCACCGACACACTTTATTCGAGCAAATACCCAGTATGTACCTGGCAGATACCTGGAATGCGCCGCTCCTCACCTCTGACAAGCCCCGTTGCATTTGCCTTCCCAGCCTGGGTTCATGCCTGGCTGACGGGCGGCTGATCTGTTAAATGATAATGATTAGGATTTAATAGGCTGCAATGCTTCGCGTGTCTACCAGATGGCATAAATTCATGAATTGTAATGCAGTATATATATATATACTGTGCAGTATTGCAGCCAGCGGGAATAAAATGCTTCAATCCCTGCTTGGAAAATACCTCAATGCACTCGGGCAGAAAACAGTCACAAACCTCAATACACCCGGGTATACCCGAATTCGTGGGACTAGCCGAGCTCGAATAAAGTGTGTCGCCAGTGTAGGCTTTTAAAGGCCTATGACGTCACATTTTTCGTCATGGTTCCCACGGTCCTGATTGGGCCGTGAAAACCATTTTTTTTGGCCGACAAAAAAAAATGATGACATCACTTAAAGGCAATGACAGCACAGCCAATCAGAATGGCTTTGCTTCAATTGCCTTTAAGATGACGTCATGAAAAGACACATGGCCGCCCTCACATGGTATGGTAGCCAATCAGAGCGTGGGAACTCCATCCCTACTCTGATTGGCTCTAGTACCATGTGACAAGCTTTCAATGACATCACATCCTTTTTCCCCCCAAGCCTCCCGGCTGTATCTCGGGGAGCAGGGGGTCCCCCGACCTGAAACCAACGCGGTTCAGCTCCGGAGACCCCCTGCACATCTACACTATAAATAAAAATGTATTTCAAATGTATTTATTTATAGTCATTTATTTATTTATTTAGATTTATTTATTTATTTTTTGGCGGCTGCTGTGAGTTTTTTTTTTATTGTGGGTAGCGGGAGTGGGTGAAGGGGGTATTAGCCCCAACGATGGTTGTTTAGGGCTTGCGGGGGGGTAGCGGGAGGGCTTAACCCCTTCATGACCGTAGCGGTATTAACTGCTACGGTCGTGAAGGGGTTAAGTGCACCCGCAACCCCCCCGCAAGTCCTAAACTCACACCAAGGGCCAAATACTCCCTTCACCCACCCCCGCTACCCACAATAAAGCGGGCACGGTGGGTTAACCCCTTCATTGCCTTAGCGGCTATACGCTATGGTAATGAAGCAGCATTTCTGTATTTTTAATAATATTGTGCAGGAGCAGGGGGTCCCCTCAGCATTAATTTCTGGCTCAGGGAACCCCCTGCTCACTGTACAATATTATTAAAAATACAGAAATGCTGCTTCGTTACCGTAGCACATAGCCGCTAAGGAACGAGTGTTTATTTATATATGTGTTTTATTTATACTGTACATGTGCAGAGGGTCTCCGGAGCAGAAACGTTTTTGTTTAAACGCAGAGGGATACCGGCACCTCATAAAGGGGGCTGTATCTCGGGGAGCAGGGGGTCCCCAGACCTGAAACCAACGCGGTTCAGCTCCGGAGACCCCCTGCACATCTACACTATGAATAAAAATGTATTTTAAATAATTTTTCATGTGCCGATGTTTGCGCAGAGAGAGCAGCGGTTCTCTCTCTGCTGCAAACATATCTCGCCCCCCCGGCCTATAGTATCATTGATGTGCATATACAGTACTGTATGTGTATGTTAGGGGTTATAGGGGTTGTTGTTATACAGTATATACGGTATATACACAGTATATACTGCATTACAATTCATGAATTTCTCGGCTTCAAAGACAACAGCTCGCAATCGCCCCCATGCGTTTTTACACGGCATTGCAGTATTGCAGCCAGCCGGAATAAAATGCTTAAATCACTGCCGCGAATATAACGCTATATACCCCGGGAGAAAACGACACAAAACCGCACATCACCGGCATCCTCTGAAATTCGCGGTGCTAGCCAAGTAAGAATAAAGTTGGTCGCCAGTGTATATACCGCCATGCTCAGTAGCACTCCTCTGTGACACCTATATGCTTATATATATGTTGTGGTTATTTTGGGGGTTCAATATGAGCTTGCAGGTGTCCTGTATTTTTAAGGCCAAGACAAAGATGGGTGAACCAAGCCGCCGTCAGGCCAAGGAGATGCCGGAGAAAGGTCAGGAGAGGAGGCCGCAGGCCGGCGATATCCGGAACGTAGCCTCGGTAAGGGAAGATGATCGAAGGAGCCACCGAGGAGACGGTAATCTGTAACCTGTCCGATCATGTCTTAACAACAGCAGAGACTAGTGTCCTCCGGGCCTAGGTTTTGTGCCTACTTATACACAAGATGCATTTAAGTGGGAGGTGGATCTGAATATGCTGCACCGGCACCTCAAGCTGAAATACTTATTTTCTAAACCTGCCCCACTCTCTACCACCAACATTGCCGTCACTGGATTTAAAGCAAAAAGTACATTTGATCCGCAAGTATCAAATTGTAACATCGCGACCTTCATGAACCTCCTGGGGAAAAAGACCTGGAGTAAGGTTTCGGAACTATAAGACCAGTTTCCAGAATCTCAATAATGACGAACGGCAAGCCTTGAAGGCTCTACGGCACAATAGGGACATCATTGTCAGAGCTGCCGACAAAGGTGGAGGTATAGTTGTGTTGAATTACCAGTATTATAAACAAGAAATTGCACGTCAGCTGGCGGATGAGAAAAACTATAAGCGCCTGCCTGGTGATCCCACATCCGAATATATAAAACAGAGGTGGATTCCATCATACAACTGGGGGTATCCAATATGTGGTTTTCTGAGGATACGAGCAAGTTTCTCACGCAACACCATCCCAGAACACCTGTTCTCTATACCATCCCAAAGATACACAAGTCAGCTACCCAACCTCCGGGAAGACCCATTATCTCAGCCAGATCCTCTTTATGACATCCTTTATCACAATATGTGGACTTCTTCCTACAACCGTTAGTCGCTCAAATGGCTTCTTATGTCAAAGACACCACGGATTTCATAGCACACATCAGCAGCTTGGCCTTTGATCCCACAGAGTGCGTCTTAGTCACACTCGACGTGGCAAGTCTTTATACTAACATTCCACATCAGGAGGGCCTGGACGCAGTGCGCAGCAAGTTTCTGGAAGTGGTGATATCTTCTGGTCCCGCGTCGGAGTTTCTACTACTTCTGACGGAGGTTATCCTCAAAAAAATTTCTTCAAATTTGAGAAGAACTATTACCTACAGCTTAGCGGTACTGCCATGGCCTCGAATATGGCGCCCTCGTACACCAATCTGTACATGGATATATATGAGCAGACGCACATTTTAAACGATGCCCCATATGCACATCATATTAGGAAGTACCTACACTACATTGACAACATTTTTATCATCTGGAACGGCAATGTTGCAGGGCTGTTAAACTTTGTGGAATACTTGAACAACATTCCTTCAACAATAAGGTTTACCCTTTGCCACAGCAATGAGGAGATATCCTTCCTGGACACAACGGTTTACAAGGCTCATGGCACTCTGGCAACTAGGTTGTATCACAAGACAACAGACAAGAATACGCTACTGCATGCGTCCAGTCACCATCCTGTACCCCTTAAGGAGGGTTTGCCTTACTCGCAACTTCTAAGGGTGAAACAAATTACCAGTGATCCTGACAAAGTGGATGATGCACTAGTTGCCATGGCAACTCAGTTCCTAGAAAGAGGATATTGCCCAAATGATGTTAAAAGTGCGTTAGAACAGGCGGAGCTACGAAGGCAAAGAGCATGGTAGCACAACCTAGCTGCTCTGAGCCCCGCTGAACAATATAAGCACTCAAAACTCATAAAAATAACCGGATTTTGTCGCCAAACATCACGAAAGATCCATAAAGGCATCAGGATGTCAAAGAGAGGACTGAAAACACAGAGGAAGAAGGGGTTGCCTGAATATTTTGGGAAAGCCCGGGCAGCAGGTGCTGAGGAAGAAATGGCACACATTTCGAACACAGGCTCTGAAACAGAGCTGGAAGGAGATGAGGAAGAAATGGACAACACAACACAGAGGCCAGTGAGGCAATGTGACTTCAACAAGCTCTACAGAGATATGAAATCTATGCTGCAAGCGGAGATTAAAGAACTGAAAAATGAAGGTACAGGGATGGGGGAGAGAACTGGAGCATTAGAAACGAAAGTGGACCAAACAATAAAATCAATAAAAAGAAATGATAAAAAAACGGCGGACCTGCAGAGTCAAATTAATGAAATTAAAGACAGGCAAGAGGACGCAGAAAACCGCGACCGCAGAAACAATCTAAGAATTAGGGGGGTGCCGGAGTCAGTACAGGATTGTGAGGAATACGTTAATCGGTGGCTAGAGAGTGTACTCCCAGATACACCAAAAGAATACCTGACACTGGACAGATGCCAGAGCCTTGCGGGCGAAACCGATGCAGTTGGAACAGCCTAGGGACATAATTGTGAGGATGCACCATTTTAGATCCAGGGAGGCTGTCCTGCAAAAAACAAGACCCTTACCTGCGGTGGATTTTGAGGGCACCCGGCTTATGATCTTTCAAGATCTGGCACCCTTCACACTAGCACGTCAGAGAAATCTGCTCCCCATTACCAAGAAATTGAGGGACAAGGCAATCAGGTACCGTTGGATTTTCCCTTTTGGCCTCAAGGTTATCAGAAATGGCCGGTCCTTCACCATGAAGGAATTAGAGGAAGGGCCTGCCTTCCTAAACAAACTGGGGTTTGAGGAGGCTATGGCAGCCGAGGGCACAGAGGAGGCACCCCTAGATCCCACGTGGTCCAGTAGTACAAAATCTGCTAAGGAGAAGGGAGGGAATAAATAAGAAATACTCCGCAATGGACACTGTTCAAAGTTTCAAACTACAAGTTGTTTTTATTAAAAGGCACTAGTTCACCCGATGTTGTTGCCGGGCATAGGTGTGCCAAGTTGACATTGATGCAGTCCCCAAGCCGCAGTACCCCACTAAAAAGAGAGGCTAAAATGAGAGCACATAAGGGGCCTGGAAGAAAACCCCTGTAAAGCTACCTGTGGCGGTCCTGGGTCCGCAGGCCCGATCGGCAGCGGCAGATGGCGGCAGCACATTGCGGTGGAAGATGGCGGCGACAGGGGAGCAAGCAGAAACCCAAGCTGACACGCAGGAACAGTAAGGCGGGAAGAGGGAGAGAGGGCACGAATGTTCGTTTTGGCACACAGAAGATTCCAAGATGGCGGCGGGCGGAAATGCGTCATCGCCGAGGGTCCGGAGGAGGTGAATGGGGGGGAGGAGGTGAATGGGGGGGAGGAGGTGAATGGGGGGAAGGAGATGAAGGGGGGGAGGAGGTGAAGGGGGGAGGAGGTGAAGGGGGGAGGCGGTGAAGGAGGGAGGAGGTGAAGGGAGGGAGGAGGTGAAGGGGGAGAGGAGGTGAAGGGGGAGAGGAGGTGAAGGGGGAGAGGAGGTGAATGGGGGGGAGGAGGTAAATGGGGTGAAGGAGATGAAGGGGGGGAGGAGGTGAAGGGGGGAGGAGGTGAAGGGAGGGAGGAGGTGAAGGGGGGGAGGAGGTGAAGGGGGGGAGGAGGTGAAGGGGGGGAGGAGGTGAAGGGGGGAGGAGGTGAAGGGGGGGAGGAGGTGAAGGGGGGGAGGAGGTGAATAGGGGGGGATAAGGAGGGCAAGGAGAAGGAAAGGGAGGTTAGAGAAAAGGTGGAGGTAGCATGGGGAGATATGGAGATTAGGAGAAGGATAGAGGGGGAGTGAAGGAACGGGAGTACACAGAGGAGAGGATAAGGAGGTTGGTAAGAAAGATAGTAGTAGAGAGGAGGATTCAGGCGGGCCGGTGGGGATGCTAGGACAGGTGTGCCTGTCGGTGGGGACAGATGACATCAGTGGAGACAGTCAGGGCTTGGGACGAGAAGGCATCTAGAAAAAGTGCAGACAACATGAAAAGGGTAATAAACGGTTAATACAAGGTTTGAGAAGGTTTTGAGTAAAAAGTAGCTATGAGAGGGGCAGGAGTTGGGGGTTATGAGCCTGCTCGGGAGTTCGTAGGGGCCGAAGGCTGGGTATGGAGAGAGGGACTCCTCAGATTCCTGGCAAAGTCCTCGGGGCCACCACTCGGGAGGTCGTGGCGAAGGGCATCAAAGAGACACCGGAAAATCACCATGAGTGGGGAGGGCACCAAGGCGTGGGACTTGAGGCCAGGGAGGGTATGACCTGGCGTTGAGTGCCGAAGTTAATTGTTGATTATATTAATGTGTTTTTGCTCCCTTCTGTTTTCTACCCTCTGTGTTTCCGCCCCCCCCCCCGCCCAGCCATCTACCACCTGGCAGACGGAGAAGAAGAGCCGGCACTATCGGGACTCCACCAAAGGGGAAGTCAGCCAAGTCATCATCCGAACAGCTCTGACAAGAATACACAGGACTAAAGATGAGTAATGACATAGTGTTTATCTCACACAATGTAAAGGGGTTCAACAGTCCAACAAAAAGGAAACTGGCGTTTAAAGACTATCGACGTAAAGGCGCAGAGATATTATTTCTGCAGGAGACACATTTCTCCAGGGACAGCTACAGTTTCGATAAGAACTTTAGAACGAGCTTTTTGGCCTCAGCAGCGATTAAAAAAAAAGTGGAGTAGCTACACTGGCGACACACTTTATTCGAGCTCGGCTAGTCCCACGAATTCGGGTATACCCGGGTGTATTGAGGTTTGTGACTGTTTTCTGCCCGAGTGCATTGAGGTATTTTCCAGGCAGGGATTGAAGCATTTTATTCCCGCTGGCTGCAATACTGCACAGTATATATATATATACTGCATTACAATTCATGAATTTATGCCATCTGGTAGACACACGAAGCATTGCAGTCTATTAAATCCTAATCATTATCATTTAACAGATCAGCCGCCCGTCAGCCAGGCATGAACCCAGGCTGGGAAGGCAAACGCAACGGGGCTTGTCAGAGGTGAGGAGCGGCGCATTCCAGGTATCTGCCAGGTACAAACTGGGTATTTGCTCGAATAAAGTGTGTCGGTGCAGTATCTGAGTACATAACAACATCCCACTAGTAACGGACGGGACGTATGCAGATAGTGAGGGGAGGTATATTATAGTGACAGGCTCCATTAGAGAGCAGCCAATCACATTGGCGGCAATCTATGCTCCCTGTGAGCCGGCAGAAGGCTTTTTCAAACGGTTCTTTTATCAGCTAAGTAAAAAAGCGAAAGGTACCATCATTGTTGCAGGTGACCTGAATAGGACGCTGAACCGCGACCTTGTCAGATGTACTAAATCGCACACAACTCACAGACAGGACGTGTTAACAATAAACCAGGGTCTGAGAGACTGTCAACTGTCAGACATATTATTTATTTTATTTATTATTTATAAAAAAATTTACCAGGAAGTAATACATTGAGAGTTACCTCTCGTTTTCAAGTATGTCCTGGGCACAGAGTAAAACAAATAATACATGGTTACAAGTACAGTTACATAAATGAACAAGGTATACATTATATACAAGACATTGCGTGCACAGTTAAAGAAAATATATATTATGAGCGTATGAAACAGTTACAGACCAGATTAAAATGTGAGACAGCCTTAGATTTGAAAGAACTTAAGCTGGTGGTGGATATGAGAGTCGCTGGTAGGTTGTTCCAGTTTTGGGGTGCACGGAAGGAGAAGGAGGAACGTCCGGATACTTTGCTGAGCCTTGGGACCATGAATAGTCTTTTGGAGTCTGATCTCAGGTGATAGGTGCTGCATGTGGTAGGGGTGAGGAGCTTGTTCAGGTAGCTGGGTAGCTTGCCCAGAAAGTATTTGAGGGTGAGACAGGAAAGGTGAACTTTGCGCCTAGACTCTAGTGATGACCAATCTAGTTCTTTGAGCATTTCGCAGTGATGTGTGTTGTAGTTGCATTGGAGAACAAAACGACAATTGAATTGTAGAGGGTGTCAAGTTTGTTAAGGTGGGTTTGAGGAGCCGAGCCATATACTATGTCTCCATAGTCAATAATTGGCATTAGCATCTGCTGTGCAATACGCTTTCTGACCAGGAGACTTAGGGAGGATTTGTTCCTGTAAAGTACCCCTAGTTTGGCATAGGTCTTGGTTGTCAGGGTATCAATGTGCATGCCGAATATTAAGTGGGAGTCAAACCATAAGCCCAGGTATTTAAAACTAGTGACGGGTGTTAGGGTGGTGTTAGCATTGGTTCTAATCAGGAGCTCAGTCACTGGAAGCTTTACAAATTTAGTCTTGGTCCCAAATACCATTGTTACAGTCTTGTCAGTGTTTAAAAAGAGTTTGTTTTGGGAAATCCAGTTTTCGAGTCTCAAAAAGTCAGACTGAAGTATGTGTTGAAGGTCAGAGAGGCTATGGCTGTGTGCATATAGGATTGTGTCATCTGCATACATGTGTATTGAGGCTTCCTTACAAGCTGTGGGAAGATCATTAATGAACACTGAGAAGAGTAGGGGCCCCAGAACAGAGCCTTGCAGGACACCACAGGTGATATCCAGGGGGTTGGAATTAGAGCCTGAGATGGACACATGTTGGGATCTTCCTGATAGGTAGGACTGAAACCAGTTTAAAGCATGTTTCCCTATTCCAGAGCTCTGGAGTTTGTTAAGCAGGATAACATGATCAACTGTGTCAAAAGCCTTTGCAAAATCTAGGAATACTGCACCAGTGAGTTGTTCCCGTTCCATTCCACACTGGATTTCATTGCAAACTTTTAGCAGGGTAGTTACGGTTGAGTGTTTGGGACGAAACCCAGACTGGAATTGGCTAGGGAAATTTGTCTTGGTGTAGAAATCGCTTAATTGGGAGTGCACACATTTTTCCATAACTTTGGATAGAATTGGGAGAAGTGAGATAGACCTGTAGTTTGAGATAGTGTTTTTGTCCCCACTTTTGAAGATTGGGACAACTCTGGCAGTTTTCCAGGTCTTAGGGATATAGCCTGCAGACAGGATAGAGTTGACTATGGACGCAATTGGTTTGGCAATGGCTGGGGCACCAAGTCGTAGGAACCTAGATTGTAGTAAGTCGGGTCCACATTGGCTGCTTAGTTTTAGTTTGAGGAGCGCTTGTGTAATCTCCTCTTCAGATACTGGGCTAAATTGAAAATTGTGGGCAGTGTTGGGAGGGGGTTGGACTGTAGGGATACTCCCAGGATGAGATTCATGTTTGGGGTTTGTGCTGCGTTTCGCTAATAAGTTAGAGGCACACCCCACAAAGTAATCATTGAATGCATTTGCAATGTCAGTGGGGTCTGTCAGAGTAATATCCCCCTTAGTGATATTATTGGTTGTTGATGGTTAGGAGGCTGGAATATATTGTTGATAACCTTCCAGAAGTTAGCTGGGTTTGATGTATTTTGGTGGAGATTGTCAGAGTAATATTGTGCTTTTGCATGCCTTGTTTGCCTTGTGCACATGTTCCGCATGCATCTGTAGTGATTGAGATCCTTGGTAGTGCCAGTTACTTTGTAGCTTTTCCACAAGGCATCCCTGAACTGGTAGAGTGCTATAAGGTCAGGTGTAACCCATGGAAGGTGGGCCACCCATACCCTTATTTTGCGTAGTGGAGCATGGGTATCGCAGAGTTTTAAGAACTCGGATTTGAAATAGTCGAGCGCAGAATCGGGGTCGGGAATTAAATCGATTCTGTGCCATGGGCAGTTGGTAAGGTCATCCAGAAACTGTTGTGGGTTAAAGTTTTAAATGTTCTAGTGAGGAGAACTTTAGGGCTTGAATGGGGCGGTTTAATTTTCCTTACACAGTACACTATTGCATGGTCACTGAAAATATAAGGAAGGATGCCAGAGGATTGGATTCTGCTGGGGTTTGAGGAGAGAATCCAGTATAGCAAGGAATGGTTATGCGATTTCAGGTTTATCCGTGTGGGTTGGGAAATGAGTTGTGATAGGTTAAGTGACTTGAGTTGTATCTGGATTTTGTGGTTTTTAGGGTCAAGCCAATTGAAGTTGAAATCCCCTAGAACTAGTAGCTCACTCTTCTCATTCAGATAGGAAATGGAGCCAAGAAATTGGGTGATATCAGTCAAGGATTGTAGAGGGGCTTTAGGGGGGCGGTAGATGCCAGCAAGCAAGATGGGCTTAGAAAAGGGGAGGCAGATTTTGCCAACTTGAGTTTCAAAAGAGGGTGGACTTGGTGGGCAATTTAACAGTGTAAATTGTAAGGTGTCTGCAATATAAAATAACACCTCTCCTCCTCTCTTTGACCTATCTCTCCTAAAAATTGAGTATCCCTGAATGGCAATATTTGCATCAGGGGTTTTAGTGGATAGCCATGTTTCTGTAAGAACGATGGCTTTGGGTTTATGCATAAGGCACCATGCCCTTAGTTCATCCAGTTTGGGCAGCAGGCTCCGGATGTTTATATGGGTGACAGATAGCCCTTTTTGGAATTTAAAGGTGGAATTCTCAGGGGCATGGGACAGAGCTAAAAGGGAAGGACCTGGGTTAGTTTCAATATCACCTGCTAAAGAGAGTAATAGTATGAGTAGAAATTTGGGTAGTTGTTTGCAAGTTGTAAATTTGTGGTGTTTTCCATTAGAGTGAGCAGTGGTTGGTGTGCTGGTTTTTAGAGTTCTCCACCAACATTCAGTAGACAGTGCAAGGCTTTTGTGTAGTCCAGGGTGTATAGTGATGTTGGGTGTGGGCCAGGATGGAGGAGTTTGTAGTGGATAGAGGGAGTAACATCTCCATGAGGCCAGGAGAAAGAAAAAAGTTGAGAGAACAACATCAGGGGGTGAAGGAGTACACGTTTCTTTCACATCCACATAACAGATACAGTAGGATAGATTACTTCCTTGTGTCAAATAGCATGGTTCCAGGGGTCTCTCGCACTGAGATACATGATATTTCATGGTCTGACCATGCATCTATCGAGCTGCGATGCACGCTAATTCCGCTAGACAGGCCACGAGCGAATTGGAAACTAAATGAAATGTTACTAAAAATCCCAGATATAGAAAGGGAGGTGGGAGATAAGATTGAGGAATATTTCAAGGAGAATGAGGGGAGTGTGTCAGCACACTCCACACTGTGGGAGGCCCATAAGACTACCCTCAGAAGGATTTTAATTAATTTGGCAGCTAAACGCAAAAGAGAGAGAGAAGTCAAAATCAGAGAATTGGAAAAGAAACTAGCAAATCTCTCACAACTACATAAAGCTAATAAACAAGAACAAAATCTGAAAGAACTTTTAGACACTAAAACAAAGCTCAATCTCCTCTTATCCGCCCAGGCCGAGAGAGAAATGGCATGGACCAGACGTAAATTTTTCGAAAAAGCTAACAAGCCAGATACCTTACTTGCCAATAAACTCAAAAATAAGCTTCCAAATTATCACATTCACGCCATTAGAACACAGTGAGGGGACCTGACATCCAACCCTAGAAAAATTGTAGAGGAATTTAAATGTTTCTACGAAACTCTGTATGATGGAAACAAGGTCACTCACAATCAGAAAAATACAGAGCTGCTCAGATTATTTCTGCAGGAGGCAAAACTACCGAGGTTGGGCAGAGATGTGGGAGAGCTAATACAGCAGGACTTCACACTCGAGGAAGTGGCGGAGGTAATTAAGACACTCAAACCAGCAAAAGTGCCTGGACCAGATGTGTTTTCTAATTTATACTATAAGAAATATCTGAAATCACTAGCTCCCCATCTGTTAAAACTCTTTAACAAAATTCTAGCAGGGGCCTCCTTCCCAACACAAATGTTGTAGGCTTCAATCTCTCTGATCCATAAACCTGGTAAGGACCCGGCAGACTGCAAGAGCTACCGGCCCATTTCACTGATCAATTCGGATGTTAAAATTTTTTTCAAACTTATCAAATAGGATGGGTAGCGTCCTACCGGTTAATCCACTTGGATCAGGAAGGGTTTATCGAAGGCAGGCAGGCGGCGGACAATACCAGGAGGATTATAGATTTGATTGATCTGGCCAACCAAAAAAACATCCAGTCCATGGTATTAAGTCTAGACGCTAAAAAATAATAGAAATAAACTTTAATTTTAAATGGCAAGCCTCCGCTATCAAATACTTAGGGGTATATCTCACCCGGGATTTCAAAATTCTATACAAAGCAAACTACCCAAAGATGATTAAGACATTGGGGGAGGATCTTAGGACATGGATGAGGGGCGGCATATCTTGGATTGTCAGAATGCATAGCGTGAAAATGAACCTCCTCCCAAAGATGTTATATCTTTTCCAAAGCCTGCCAATACCTTTAGTGACCTCCGACATCCTCTCCCTACAGTTTAACATTATGAAATTCATTTGGAATAAAAAAAAGCCCACGAATTGCAAAAGGCATCTTAAAGAGGCCTACTTCCAAAGGGGGACTTGGGGTACCTTGCTTGTTAGCTTATTACAAAGTGGCACAATTAAGCCAAATTGTCCAGTGGCACGCAGATCCGAACAAGAGGCGGTGGGTGGAACTAGAGAAAAGCTGTGGTGCCCAGGTTGAGCTGCATAATCTGATTTGGCTCCCTAAGGGAAGCTCCAACAAAATGGGGGTTCCGCTTCAGTCCATGGCCAATTCCCCAGAACCCGTGAGGATCCATTCTGCGTTCGCCGACGAAACCGGAAGTGACGCGACGGGCCGAACCGGAAGTGACGCGACCTCGGGAGGGGGGTGGAGGGAGTACACCTATGCTGCGCATCAATTGTTATGTGTCTAAGCACATGTTGATCATGTAAGTGCAATACTTATTGCCTTTTCAATATATCCATAGTGAATATACAGTGTTGCACTAGAATTGTCTTTATTTCCATTTCCATTGAGGGTTCGTCCTGCTATCATCTGGGAGTGTGTACAAGCAAGACCCCCCTGCACATTGCTGAATCTACCCACCACATCTATTGCCAAATACAGGCTGTAATACCACTGGGATAATGTGAGTTCCCATTCATGATTCCTGCTCAGATTGCTGTATTCATTTAGACATATTGCACTATTTTGTTATTCTTTCCCTTACATGTTTATGGTGATACCTGCGCTCCCCACAAGTTTCTCCACACAATTCCTTGAAGGTCTGGGAGGCTACTAAATATAGCTGTAACCTCACTTCCAAACACTCCCTAATGACCCCGATAATCGGCAACACGGACTTCGCTCCAGGAATGAATAGCGGTAATTTGTTAGCTTGGACACCGCCAGGTATCACACGATTAAAGGATCTGGAGGGGAGGATACATATAAAAACATTTGAGCAAATTAAATCCACAAAGGATATCCCAAACAAGGAATTCTTTAGATACCTCCAGCTCCGAGATTTTTATAACAAATTCCCAATTAGACCAGCAAGGACAAATTTTGAGCAGCTGTGTTCTAGAGATACGGACATGTGGGGACTAACTTCTAGAATGTATAAGGAAGTGGTCTGTCCTGAGACTCTGACGACCACAAGGCCCAGTTACATGAGACAGTGGGAGACAGATCTAGGGGAGATATTAGAGGACGAGGACTGGGACGGGATCCTGCAGGCAGCAGCGAAAAGTTCAATTTGCACCACGTTAAAGGAGAACGCATATAAAGTCCTCATGCGTTGATACTATACCCCAGTAAAACTATCTAAATTTGTCAAAGGATACTCCCCGCTCTGCCCAAAGCAGTGCGGGGAGATAGCAGATCTACAACACATGCTATGGTCTTGCACGAGGGTGGCCCCGATTTGGGAACAAATTAGAGATTGGATACAGAGGATACTCGGCTTGGAGATCCCCCTGGACCCGTGGTTATTCCTATTGGGCAGACGGATCCAGGGTCTGTCAAATGCGTCGCACAATTTAATTGCGCACTTTGCAACAGCCACCAGGTGCGAGATAGCAGCACTGTGGAAACAATCGGATTTACAAGTAATACCCAAGATTAGAAACAGAATTTGGCACCTCTGCCGGATGGAACAGTTGACGAGTTTGGTCAATGACACCGGCCCAAATTTCCTAAAAGTCTGGACGCCTTGGCTGGCCCAGACAGACATCCCAGGGATAAGCATATTGTAGACGGACGTTCACAGAGGTACACAATTGGAGACTTTATAAGGTGAAATTATAACAAGGCTTTATTGTGCCTTTTCCTTTTTATCAGGAAACCATCCAAACACAGGGGGCAGGGGGGGAACAAAGCTTCTATTCACTTGGGAGTAGTTCTAGTGAAATCCTATGCAATTAATTCACAACTCCCTTAGATAAGCATGTCTCCCAGCCCCAAACACATAGCATGAAATGAACAGATATAAAAAGTCTTGTTAATCAAAGTCTTATCTGTTAGCAGGCTGCTGTAGGGGAAGCTTCTCTGTTCTCCTGGAACCGCACCCATGTGTGCACAGAAAATGTCAGCATCCAGGTTTAGAAGTCTTATTTGTCAGCTCCAGAGATCTGTGTTCTCTTGGTCAGTCTCTCCTGGGAGACTCAAGAACCTCTGCTCTGTCTCCAAAGTTCAGCTCACACGTATGAGCTAAGGAGTCACTTCCTGTCTCAAAGGCAGGCTTTTTCTACCAACTGTAATCAGGCAGGTGGTGTTAGTTAATTTGCTACCTGCAGTTAACCACCACACTGCTGGATTAGAGGCACATTTGTGAACAGGGATAAGTCCCCTGTTACACATATCTGCAATCCTACAATGATAGATACAGGTGCGTATTCCTTTGACAACGTAGGGTCCACGACCACATAGAGACGGATGGTTAGAGTAGTGGATAGAGAAGAGCCCGATGAGTAGGGAAGAAGCCAGGAGTTCGAAACGACGGATGCAACGGCAGTGGCACCCTATCCCCCCCCCCTCCCCTCCCACCTATCCCTTCTTTCCTGTCTGTGTTGTGTCTTGTCAGTTTGGTGAGTCATGTGGAATGTATGTTACACTCAGTTGATGTCATATTCATGTTACGTGTTGTTAAAAGATACGGGTTACAGTTGATTCCTGAGACAATTGTTGGTGATATACTGTATGCATGGAAAACCCAATAAAAGTAAAGTTGGAAAAAAAAAAAGTGCGTTAGAACGTGTCAAACAATTGGATCGTAATACTCTGCTTAACACTCCACCAAGGTATGTTCAATCTAACAGATTCAATGTGTTTAGCACGTACAGCACAGCATCAAGGATCATCCAACAGAGCGTGCGGCACAATTGGCGTATCCTGGCTAATGATGAGAAGATTGGCCAGCTGTTTCAGGAGCCTCCTATATTTTGTTTTCAACGTGGTCCCAGCATTGGTGACATGATCACACAGACTGACCCTATGGACAAATATGCACAACCCAAAACCTGACTGACCAAGAAACCTGGCTCATACAAATGCCGGGGCTGTACGACCTGTCCGTTTATGCAGGTCGGGTCATCATACTGCCACCCACAAAGTGGTATGCGCATTAAAATTCGACAATTCCTTAACTGCGAGTCAAAATTTGTAGTATATTTGATCAAGTGCCCCTGCGGCCTGTACTACATTGGCAAAACGATTAGGATGTTAAAGGAGCGGATAGCCATTCATCAGTCCACTATCAGGAAGGCATTAATGGCAAACACAGACGACCAGGAGTTCAAATGCCTACCAGTCGCAAAGCACTTCAGGGACATGAGACACTCATTGGCGACATTCCGGTGTATGCCAATTCTACAAGTTCAAGTACCACCACTGGGTGGCGACAGGAATAAACTTCTCTTGCAGAATGAGGCCAGGCTGATTTTTGAGTTGAAAACTGTAGCTCCGCATGGACTTAATGAGGACCTCAAGTTGGGATGTTTTTTTATGATACTCTAACCCCTCTCTTTTCTAGGCTTTTTTGATGATTTTTTTATATATATATATTCTCAGATAAGTTTTCTCCATGGCTCCCTTCATGTCACACACTTCGCACTCCCTTCACGTTCATTGAGTGATTGCATGTGTATATGTGGGTGTCCGGGTGTTTGACACGTTTGCTTCACTGTCCTACCAGCCTATGCCATAGTGTCTACACTACACCCTTCATCCCCCCTTCTCTGGGCACATCCAGTTACTTAGTTTCCTATCAGGGAACATAAGGGGCCATAATCTGTCATGTAACAAGTATTTATGGTAGTGTATTTTATTTCACTCTATGAGGTTGGTTTGGTAGTGGCCATAACTGGTATGTGCTGTGTTCATTGCACCTAATGTGGACAGGACCCGTTCCCGCATTGCCTAGGCAACAGCTGGATACACAGGGTTATGTTGCGCATTTGGTTGCTACGACGCGGTACAGCCACACATGCGCAGTTGCACTAGCGAGCTTTAGGGCTGTTCACTTCTGCCCCCGAAGCGCATGCGCTGAAACGACGTGCGGCGCATCATCAAGCGCCGGGGTCGTAGGCGGATGCGTCATCACAGTGGGAGGGTAACATTGCCCAAACAGACAGTGCAGGAGGTTGTCCAAGATGGCGGTGCGTTCCACGGCCAGATTGCGTGTCATGGACACCATACACTGGCGACACACTTTATTCGAGCTCGGCTAGTCCCACGAATTCGGGTATACCCGGGTGTATTGAGGTTTGTGACTGTTTTCTGCCCGAGTGCATTGAGTTATTTTCCAGCAGGGATTGAAACATTTTATTCCCGCTGGCTGCAATACTGCACAGTATATATATATATACTGCATTACAATTCATGAATTTATGCCATCTGGTAGACACGCGAAGCATTGCATCCTATTAAATCCTAATCAATATCATTTAACAGATCAGCCGCCCATCAGCCAGGCATGAACCCAGGCTGGGAAGGCAAATGCAACGGGGCTTGTCAGAGGTGAGGAGCGGCGCATTCCAGGTATCTGCCAGGTACATACCGGGTATTTGCTCGAATAAAGTGTGTCGGTGCAGTACGTCTGGTTATGCGGGTTCTTTGGGTCCCACATGGGTGAGTTTGATTGTTTTTAATTGGTTTGGGTATATATGTATGTTCACTGGCACTCTTTCATTGCACATCCCTGAGGAAGGTCACGTTTAGCTGACCGGAACGTTGGATGCAGTGCCTTGTATTGTCTATCTGAATACAGTTGTTTCATCTACCTGGCTGTGTGCTGTCTCTCCTTTCCGGATCACCATCTGGTAATATATGTGTAGCCCCGGTAAGAAATAGTGGGCTACATATCTTTTTCCTACTTGAGTATGTCCTGTTAAGGGCAGGCACCAGTGGTAATCATGGGTTTTCCCCCCACCAAGCCCTGCCTTGAGTGATAGAGGTAGGCCCTGCCGTGAGTGATAGAGGTAGGCTTCTGACTCTGTGGCAGGCCTGAGACAGAGGGAAAGTCCTGCTGACATCATGAGGGGCAGGGCTGTATCTATTTAGTGGGCTACTCCTGTGTGTGTAGAGAGATTTCTGTGAGAGACAGTTGAGAGTGAAGAGAGAGAAAGGAGAGTCTGTCTGGGAGCTGGAGAGTGTGTGTGTGTGAGGGGCCCTGCCCTGGCAGTTGTGCAGGAGTGGAACCAAGAGAGTGGAGAGTGCCGGAGCAGAGAGAGCATGGCCTGGGAGCTTCAAGGAGTCAGGAGAGAAGACACTCAGCCATACTGAGTAGAGCTGATAGTACTAAGTACGATGGACCAATGCCCCTCACCCTGCAGATTGGGTTGAGGGGGGGAATCTAGCCTCACCCAGAGGGCCTACCCTTGGGTGGAGGTAGGGGTATTGAGGCCCCATTACAGCCATCCTGCAGGGGTACATTCCTGGAGGAAAAGAGGAGGAGGTCAGGATCCTGTGTACTGCCAGACTTGCTGCTGTGAAATGAACTGCTGCTGTGTGCGATATTAAGGACAATAAAGACATTGCTGTTTTATACAAAGAGACTGTGTGAGATCTGGATCATCCGCTCTGGGACCAGGGCTTCTCTGTAAGGGTCCCACCCCATATCCCTGTGGCTTATAGAGATGGAGGCGCTGCACCACAAGGACTGCTAAGGAGATGGAGGCATATACCCCAGAAGCCTGGCCCTGTCATCCCCCACACCAACGCGGGAGACTCAGGCCCTCCTGTTCCAAGCAGGTATGCACCACCATAGTACATGTAGCCAGCCCTCACTACACCCTAGAGGTCCAATCTGCGACCGGGGGGGCGGGGGAACATGGGCTACATTTGGAGGCGAGCTGCTGAGATCCAGAACAGGACAGGCTTTCAGCAAGGCAGAGCAGGAAGAGTGAAGTGCACCTTCCGTGCAAGTACTGGAGAGAGTAGGGCATGAAATACCAGGGGTAGTCAGGGGAGCGTGGATTCCCGCACAGTACGCCCTGGGTGCCATAAGAGTGTGATGTAAGATGGGTGTATGGCTATTGCTGTTCTAGTCCCTTGAGGCAGATAGTGTGAGGCAACTGGGGTGGTTAGCCTGTTAACTAGTCCAGGGACCATGGCCCAGGGCCCGCACTATGAGTGGCCAAAAGTAGGAGACGCCCGTACTTAGGGAGATGCCCGGTACACTAGCCAGCACCCAGATAAAACACACCACAGAGTACTTGCAGGAACCGTCAGCAGTGCGGTGCACAGAGAAAGAGTTCTGCCTAGCTTGGGGTATGCCACATCATATCAGTGGGCAAACAGTCAGAAAGCAACAGAGAGCGTTCAGTGAGCAGTTTGAGTATAGTCAGTGTCTAGGAACGAGTTTTGCCGTGTTTAAAGCAGCAGGCATTGGCTTAAGGGTTGTTCATGTATTGTGCGCTTGAGACAAAAGGTGGCACTGTGTGCTCATTTGCATGTCATTTCCCAGAACCCCTTGCTGTAGCGGAAGTGCTGTGTGATAATGGTGAAAGGCGGGGTTGCAGACCTGTCTAATACATGCAAATGAGCATACAGTAATATTTCCATTTGATTATATATATAGTCATGTTTAATGTATTCCAATGTAACAAGCATTTTTGTTTTAATAGCAACCATTTACAAAGTCACATTCCCTACCTTTTTTGAAACAGGATCTGGCTGTTGAGCTCTGCCTCTCTCTAGCAGTGAACCAATTGCATCTAGTGATTGCCTGGTCACATG
Source organism: Ascaphus truei (assembly GCF_040206685.1). Taxonomy (NCBI): domain Eukaryota; kingdom Metazoa; phylum Chordata; class Amphibia; order Anura; family Ascaphidae; genus Ascaphus; species Ascaphus truei. Next base: position 267,110,481 of record NC_134483.1, read on the forward strand.
ATCTTCCACACAGATCTTTGCATCATGGCTCCTCTTCTGCAGCACTTATTGAACCCCCAGCCAAATTTGGCGATCGATCGGCATCTTAGCTAATCACTTGTCAGTGTGCAGATTGTATTGATGCTAGTGATGTACCAAGTACCCGGAATTACCGGTACCCAGCAACTGAGAAGTGGGCCCGGCGCTGGATAATACCCGGCTTCGGGTAATGTCAGGGTAGCTGAAAAATACATCATCACTTACCTGCTGTCAGCGATGGAAGGCGAGGAAGACCCGTGAGGAAGACGGCGGCGACATCTACAGTACCGACACACTTTATTGCAGTGTGGCCGGTACCGCAAGCCGGGAGATTTCCCGGCTTGCTTGTGGCTGCCCCTCGGCGTGCCGCGCGTCATAGACGCGCGGTCACGCGTCTTCGGGAGCCTGCGCCCCCTGCACGCGCGTCCAGGGCTCCCCGAGGGAGCCCTGGTGTCCCGCGATCTGCGGGACGGCGGCAGGGGGTTCCGGGGGACCCGGCGGACCCGGTAGCGGTAGGGAGAGCGCCCCGATCGGAGGGCGCTCTTCCGCTGCTTCGGCGCGCGCCCGTCACACTCGGGCGCGCGCCAGGCTACTGCTGCGGCCAAGAACGGGCAAATGCTCGAATAAACTTGGCCGCAGCAGTAGGAAGGTCAGCAGCGGTCCTGTGGCGGTGGCAGCATCAGAAGTATGTGTTGATCTGGCGCGGGAGCTGCAGGAATCCATAGCAGTGTGAGCTGGGGGACCACGTGACCGGAGCAGAAGTGTTCCTATTGGACAGCCGGCTTTCCAATAGGCACTCTTCTGCTCCGGGCACATGGTTCCACAGCTCACACTGCTATGGATTTCTGCAACTCCCGCGCTGGCCCTACCCACATTCCTAATGCTGCCACCGCCACAGGACCGCTGCTGACCTTCCTAGATGTCGCCGCTGTCTTCCTCCACCCCCAGGTAAGTGCCAACCAGGTACCCGGCTGGGTAGATTTGGTTTTGGCCGGGAACCCGTTACCCGTTTTGTTTTTAAAAGTAGGATCCAGTCCAACACATATTGATGCACATATTTAATGGGATTTTTGTTGTTGTTTTACGGCAATTTGAATTGCAGCTTTAAAGGACATATGGTGAAAAGATTTCAGAATTTTGCCAGGGGTGATACACTGTAATGGAGATCATTTATTAAAAACAGGTATGTCTCAAGCAAAAAATACAAGACCAAACAAGCCCAAACTTTGAACACAATTCTGATTAAATAATTCTAATAATTAAGTGTCATACACAAACTCCCAGGTGACCTGTTAATGGTAAAGTATAAGACACATGTATGATTACAATTCCACATAAAATTGAAAGATGTAGGATGAATTCAACTCAGAGGACATGGCAAAAAAAATTAAATTAGAAGTATTTTAAGTACTCGGCGAGCGTATCAGAACACATGCAATTTAAAGTTCAGCATTTTATGATGAAAGAAATAGCATTCAACTCATGAAAGAAAGCAACATATTAAGCAGTAAACCCTCTACATGCCATTAAAAAAAGTTTCCTTTTATTTTATTTTTAAACACAAGCCCTTTAATGCAAAGGCAATCTTTTTACATTTTGTAATTAGAAATATACTTTGCTGAAAATGTGCCACCCAGGGAAATAAAGATGGCTGCAGCCATCCATACACACTAAAACAGATGTTACCCTAGTACAGGGGTCTACGACCACCGGCTCCTTGAGTAAATACCTGTGGCTGTGTCATGGGGCCTAGCCAAGTGGTGCTAGAAGTTGAGCCAGAGGCCCACACTCTGCGGCCAATACCTTCCTCCTTTGCCTGTTTACCTTGTCGGCACATGGCGCTGGAAGTTAGGTGCGCCCAGGAGTCGGGGGGGGGGGGGGAATTAAGTGAGGGAGTAGGTGGGAGTGGGGCTTTCCCCCCCCCTTTCCCTAATTGTGATTGAAGTTTGTCGTATATGTTGATGCTCATATATACCTATTAGTGTGTGTGTGTGTGTGTACAGCATAAGTATATTTCATGTATGTGCGTGTAAGGGTATGTAAGGGTGTTTATTCATATTCACGCATGCGCTTCTTCCTTAAAAGGTTGCAGAACCCATGTCATAGAAACAGCTGATACAGGGATTTAAAACAAATAAAAATAAAGAGTTCATGTTCGGCAAAACCGAAAAGGTTTTGAAAGAGTGGAACATATTTAAGTACAATATAAACAACATACAGTATTTTAGCATTTCATTTTGGATTTTGGAGGACCTGCTTCTTTAAAAGGGATTATTCTTTAGTAAATGCCAATAGTTTGGAAAACTGGAAAATATATGAGAAATTACCCTGATATTTCACATGAGAAGGACATTTTAATTACTTCTATATCATTAAAGGTAAAGATGCTCTGGAAAAAATAAAAAAAAAAGGTAAAAAATACGGTCTAAGAATATCCATCGTTCAATCCTTACCTAAATGTTTCCTCCTGCAGCTGTTCAAGTTGGGTTTGAAGTTGCAAATGCCTTCGTCCAGCTGGGCTGTTTGGATCTTCTAAAGAATCTGATTGATTCAAGCGTTCCATAATAATCTGATTCTCTGCAAGCAAACTACCTTTCTCTTCTTGAAGTCCAGCAACCTGAAAGCATATTTAAAAGCTATTTTACCTTTTTTGCATTCACTTTTTTACACATCCCAAAAAGGAAGGCGTCTTCTCCCATGTAATATTAAGTTTAAGTTGCATCATATAGTTATTTCAGTGAGCACTTCGACTGCTGTCGACCCTAAGAAAATAAAAAAATGAGGCGGAACGCAAAACACCCATAGCGTAACATAATCAACGTTCACACTCGCAGGGAAGTATGTTACACGTCTGTAGCTGCAAGGAGTCTCTCTGTTCTGTCAGCGGACTGTGTGCATGTCACTACACCAGTGTTTCCCAACTCCAGTCCTCAGGGAATTCCAACAGGTCAGGTCTTAAGGATATCCCTGCTCCAGCACAGATGGCTCAGTCAAAGTGACTGAGCCGCTGATTTACCCACCTGTGCTGGAGCAGGGATATCCTTAAGACTTGACCTGTTGGGGTTACAGGACTGGAGTTAGGAAACACTTCACTACACTAGAGTCCTCGGTGCACCATGAGGAATTTGCGGTCTGGCGCTGAGCATTATTGGTCAGTGAGATAGTAGGCACCTATGTGTAGGAACCGGTTTTACGCGTTTCGTGACTAATTGTCACTTCATCAGGGATGAAACGTGTGGGAACGGATTGGACAATACCAGCAACTTTTATTGTATCATTATATGTGTCCAATGCAAATCTGCTAGTACTCACATGGTATATACAACCAATAATTTGATAATTATCCTCATCACAAAACAGGGAAATACACTCTATACACCCATTTCAACTTTTTTGGAGCACTTGTTCACTTTTTTTCCCAGTGTTCCCATAATATCTACTGTTTATAGGTGCACAGGATAGGGACTTTCCACAAGTTTTTTCTAATGGTGTTTACAGGTACCTGGTATAAGGGACAGTGTATCAGAAATATGATAGTGTATCAGAAATATTTTGTGTGGGGGCAGGAGTTTTAGTATTTTTGGGAAAATGTGGTCACATTATTTCTTTACCAACAATATAGTTTAAAAAAAAATGGGAAAATTAAAGGAATAGATGCGTTGCTGTTTTCAGTGTAGAACACCAGCAACAGGATAGATAATGTATCATAAATAAACTATAGGGAAGAATCAGTATTTTTATATATAACGTATGTCCCTTTATTTTACAAGACACAGTCCCAGTGTATAATACAGGAGTTACCTTTTTAAATTAAACACACTGACACGAGACAAAAGGGAGTACCAGTGGAAATCAAACCTATTCCAAGCCTCAGCTCAGTAGGTTGAAACATTTAAAATATTATTAGTGGACTGATTTTGGTAAAAAGGTACCAACTAATCAAAACAATCCCTACCCACCCCCCAAAAAAAGAAGCAATGTCAGTGCAATATTAAGGCAAACACCTACTTAAAAGCTGCAATTTTTTTAATTAACCTTACCTGAACCAGTGTTTCCACACAGCTGGTCCATGTAAAACATCCATGTGCACACTCCTCCGCCCCCGCCCCCCCCCCCCTCCCTTGATTCTTGGTAAGGATTTACATTTGGCTGGTGCTTACTGTACATATATACTAAGTACATTTAGGTATTACCTTTATGCATCACCCTATGGTTTTACTTAAAAACATTAATTTAATGAATATCCAAAAGCAGAAATCCTCATGCATTATACTGTATTATTTAAATAAAATCAACAACCAAAGAATTAAATGCATAGCTTACCGTTCGTGGTAATTACGTGAAAAGAAATTACACTCTTGCCTATCTCAAATCTTATACATAGAACTGTGTTAGATATATGTGCATACTCTCTTGTAGTCATATTTTTTCCAATTAAAAAAATAAAGAAATGTGTATGCAAACCAAAGAAGCATTTTGTTAGCAAGTGTGGGAAAGTGTTAAAGTGTGGACACGGTATTCACAATTGACCCTTTCTTCTAGATCATTACATTTAAATCTCAGCTTATTTCTTTCCTCTTGATTAAAGTACATCTTAATTTACATACAAAGCAAAATAAAACATTTTTACAAAATTTATGATTGGTGATAAAGCTATTTATTTTTAGTTGACCATCATCCCATCAAAATAATTTTGTCTATATGTTAGACAGGGTAAACAGGGAACATTGGGTAGAGGAGGAACATGGATCAATTGCACAGTTATCTACTGGATATTTAGTAATAATTTAGTAATACTGCTGCAGTCAAACTGACTGAACTCCTAAGGCTGCGCTTATAGTGCCCGGCAATGTGACGTCGCGCCAAAACAAATACATTGGATCCGTTGCTTGCGCTTATAGTAAGCGCGACGGCAAGGGAGCGACGGAGCTACAAAAAATATTGAAGCCATTGAAATTTGATTTTGGGAGAGACAGTCGCCACATATGACTGTCTCTACACCAATCACAGTTTGAATGGGACTGCCAGGGACCCCCGCTGTGTTAATCTGATGGGCCATTAGTCTGTTTGCAGAAATGTCACCGAAATGTTGCAGCACTACTGGGAGATTGCCCCAGATTTTCAAAGGCAAGTGTTCGGATACTCGTTGTTGCATCTGTACATCCAAGACATTTTATTTACATTTTTATAGCCCTATGCTGTTAGTGACATACAGTATTAGTCTGCAGACAATTAATGGGGTATTTCAAAAGAGTGTGTGTGTATATATATGTAGCGCACTTTCCCCAGCCCCTGAGAGATGTGTGGCTATGGTGTGTGTATATGGTGTAATACCTGTGTTGCACAGTGTCACGGGAGCTTGTGCAGGGTTATAATATAACACCAAAAATCACTGGGTTGAATCGAATGCGACTATGATAAATAAAGTTTATTCCTTAGAGATAAGGTGAACACACAGGATTGTACAAATAACAGACAGAATATGGACACTTATGTGGGAAGGGGTCAATGAAGTAATCTGGATCTGGATTAGCAATTCATTCAGGCATCAGTAGAAGTAATCACGAACAACACTGGGCATAGAGCTGACAATCAGTTATAAAGGATTTTGGCTCTATCCCTAACATTGGGTCTCAGACATTGGTTCACAATTATCTGTACCCAATTACCTTGTGCCAGCTAAAGTGGGAAGCACTTTGGTACCTGCCCCCAGGTAACTGACACATGCGCACAATCCTCTGGTCAGAGTCCCATTTCCTGCACCCCACACTGAAAAGTTGGCGTCTCCGAGTCTGCCATTTGGGATTCTAGCCTGGGAAACTCCGACCAGAGATGTGAAACACAACACTTTACACAAGTACCCATGTCCTGCTCTCCCCCACCCTTGCATACTTAATCAAGGGCGGTGAGCCTTTCATTCATGGGTTTCCCTCAGACATCCTGACACCCGGTGGCCATTAACATTCCTTCTGGGCCAGTAGATTTCGCGGGCTTTGAAATATCAGGGATGCAGAGTAACATTTTAATATTATAAATATATTAAAATAATCCGTTCTGTGATTCTGAGCGGGCTGAAATTTGCTAGGTCCTCCTGCCGCAGGACACTTGCCATAATGGCCAAATTTCAGCCTTCCACGACCCCCACAAACGGAGATAACAAAACCAAGTTAAAATCACCTATTAATTTTAATGCAGGATTCTCCGCTATAGGTTAAAATAAATCACTGCATTTCACTCTTGCATTGGAATCAATAGGGCCGACGCCACCATAGGAAATGCATTGGCCGGCGCCGCCATAGGATTTAATGGGACCTCCGCTACTATTGGAGTCAATGGGCAAACCACATTTTTCACTGTTACCCCTACTCCGTTCAGTTGAGGGGAGAGGGTGGGGAATTGCCATGCAGTCATGCCGGAACAATGACTACATGGTGGCCAAATCCCCGCCCTCTGGTCCTCACGGAACCGGAGTTATGGGCTTTCAGTTTAAACTGTTTTACATTTATTTAAGGGACTTGAGAGTGTATCACTAAAGAATAGACAGGGAAATAGAGAAAATCATATATTAAAACGTGAGCAATTTTGGATCTATGAAATGTTAACTAGACATCCTACTGGTTTTAATGAACTCATTGAATTAACTCCTTTTTTAAGATAATGGTTTTTAACTTGAATTTGTATTAGAAGTTCTTTTATATATGTATCCATATTTTCTGTTTTTTTCTTTTTTAATATATATAATAGTACCATGTTCTGTTTAAATTTAATATTGCTTATATGTATCATAAGGCATAAACATGGTACTAGAGGTCATATATATATATATATATATATATATATATATTCTTATAAGGGTTTTTGTTGTGAATGATGTGCTTTATATAATATGAGCAATTTATGCACCCCTTGTATGAGCATTATAACACTCAGTTGCTTATTATCTATTTTATCTCTATCAATTGTATAGAGTAAGAGGTTACCTTACGATCGTAACAATTAGGCATACTAAGGGTGTCTTTTTTGGGGGCCGTCCTATCTGACTGTGTGCCGCCTATAAATGCGCGCGGATGACGCTGTACGTGACCTCCTGACGAAGCACGTGATGCGAAACGCGTAGAGGTCACGACAGGTCATCCTGCGCGTGTTTCCTGACAAGCTGAGATGGAGCCTGCAAGAGGCACTAGCGGTGTTTTCCATCTTCACGGTGCCGAGATCCGGATCCTTTTGCGGTCACCGCGAACCCGCTTCCTGCCTCAGTGTGAGTGTCCGTCTCCCCTTGCCAGTTGTCTATATATCTATGGCAGTTTCATTATAAATCGTTAGATAGACTTTTTTTCATGTTTTATACTTTATATGCATTTTTATTGTAATTTGTATGCTGTGCTGCTTAGGGCTTAGTTAACATTGGAGGTACTCTCTATGATTACTGAGTCTCAATTGCATAGCTATTTCATCTGAGGTGGGGTTGGATCCCCTCAGTATCTGTGTGTATTTTTTAATAAATTACCATCAACTAATCCCTGGTGCGCATCTGTGCATTTCTTTTTACTTTGTTTTTCAGGGTGCCCTCCTCCCTCTTGAAGGGGTATCACCTTGAAGTAGGAGCCTTTGGGGAAACGTTCTATGCGCATGCTGCAAAGGGATTGTCCACATTTTACTACAGCACGAGTGCTGAATATCCTGCTTTTTCTGCTTTCAAGATAAATAACTGTTTCCAGATACAATTTATTGGACTTTGGACTCTGGTTCTCTCTCCCTTGGATTTTCAGCTGCATAGATAAGACTGCATTTTTATCTCATATATTCATGTGTATGTTTGTGTTTTTAATAGGGGTATTTTCAAGATATTAATAGTATTTTTAGAATAATACATTATTTGGGTTGTATTCACTGCATTTCACCAGTATGGCTGAGCTATGAGAATTCACCACTATATTTATATCCAGTTTGGATAATAGAAATAACAGAGGTGCTCTTTTGGGTCAAATGTTTTGTGAGAATATTAATCTAGAAGAAATCTCGGTAGATTTACCATCAAAGATCCTTGCTCTCAGCAAATTATTAGAGCAAGAAACAAAAGCTTTTTGGGAGCTTGTATCATTTGAGGAATACCTGAAACAAAAAAGGGTTCCTAGAGGATTAAGATTGCTACTCAAACCCACATATGGCAATGATAACCCAGCCTTTCTGGCTATTTGGGAAGAGATTCTTGAGATAAGTTCCATTAACCTTATTAAACTCCTTATGGGAGAGAGGAAAAAAGAACTGCAAGATCTCTCTGTTAAAATTGACAAGGTCAAAATGGACATTGTTGGTTTACCAACACTAGAAGGGCTGCCAAAATTAGTTGAAAATATGGTGGATAAATTGAGAAAACATGAGAAAGGCATTATGGTGAGGAAAAATAAGAAGTTCCTTTGAGATAAGGTTGATTATTTGGAAAATAGGCAAAAGGACTGGAAAGATAAGACAGCAAAAACTGTTAATACAGATAAAGCTGTCTATGATCAGACTTCACAGAAATCTACAAGTATAGAATCATCTAAAAAAGAGGTCCCTAAAAATAAGCAACAGCCTATGTCATCTGGTGAAATACCTAAAGTCCCAAAAATCTTTAAAAAATCTCAATATAAAGAGAATATTCAAAGATTGAATAAAGATTCCCATAGACCAACAAATGAAAATACCAAAAGAGATCACTCTAACAATAGACCTCCCCATCAATACAAATATAGAGAGAGGAGTCAAAGTGATAATTGGTCAATGGTGGGCAAAAATGGGAAACCTAAGGATGTTAAACACAAATATAAACATCAAAGGAAAGACCAACATGCCACTAAAGGGAACAAAAGTATTGCATTTGAACGACCGGTTTCAAATAAATTTCTTGACCTTTATTTTATTTATTTATAAAATAATTTACCAGGAAGTAATACATTGAGAGTTACCTCTCGTTTTCAAGTATGTCCTGGGCACAGAGTAAAACAAATAATACATGGTTACAAGTACAGTTACATAAATGAACAGGGTATACATTATATACAAGACATTGCATGCACAGTTAAAGAAAATGTATATTATGAGCGTATGAAACAGTTACAGACCAGATTAAAGTGTGAGACAGCCTTAGATTAGAAAGAACTTAAGCTGGTGGTGGATATGAGAGTCTCTGGTAGGTTGTTCCAGTTTTGGGGTGCACGGTAAGAGGAGGAGGAACGTCCGGACACTTTGTTGAGCCTTGGGACCATGAACAGTCTTTTGGAGTCTGATCTCAGGTGATAGGTGCTGCATGTGGTAGGGGTGAGGAGCTTGTTCAGGTAGCTGGGTAGCTTGCCCAGAAAGTATTTGAGGGTGAGACAGGAAAGGTGAACTTTGCGCCTAGACTCTAGTGATGACCAATCTAGTTCTTTGAGCATTTCGCAGTGATGTGTGTTATAGTTGCATTGGAGAACAAAACGACAAATTGAATTGTAGAGGGTGTCAAGTTTGCTAAGGTGGGTTTGAGGAGCCGAGCCATATACTATGTCTCCATAGTCAATAATTGGCATTAGCATCTGCTGTGCGATACGCTTTCTGACCAGGAGACTTAGGGAGGATTTGTTCCTGTAAAGTACCCCTAGTTTGGCATAGGTCTTGGTTGTCAGGGTATCAATGTGCATCCCGAATGTTAAGTGGGAGTCAAACCATAAGCCCAGGTATTTAAAACTAGTGACAGGTGTTAGGGTGGTGTTAGCGTTGGTTCTAATCAGGAGCTCAGTCACTGGAAGCTTTACAAATTTAGTCTTGGTCCCAAAAACCATTGTTACAGATTTGTCAGTGTTTAAAAACAGTTTGTTTTGGGAAATCCAGTTTTCGAGTCTCAGAAAGTCAGACTGAAGTATGTGTTGAAGGTCAGAGAGGCTATGGCTGTGTGCATATAGGATTGTGTCATCTGCATACATGTGTATTGAGGCTTCCTTACAAGCTGTGGGAAGATCATTAATGAACACTGAGAAGACTAGGGGCCCCAGAACAGAGCCTTGCGGGACACCACAGGTGATATCCAGGGGGTTGGAGTTAGAGCCTGAGATGGACACATGTTGGGATCTTCCTGATAGGTAGGACTGAAACCAGTTTAAAGCATGTTTCCCTATTCCAGAGCTCTGGAGTTTGTTAAGCAGGATAACATGATCAACTGTGTCAAAAGCCTTTGCAAAATCTAGGAATACTGCGCCAGTGAGTTGTCCCCGTTCCATTCCACACTGGATTTCATTGCAAACTTTTAGCAGGGTAGTTACGGTGGAGTGTTTGGGACAAAACCCAGACTGTAATTGGCTAGGGAAATGTGTCTTGGTGTAGAAATCGCTTAATTGGGAGTGGACACATTTTTCCATAACTTTGGATAGAATTGGGAGAAGTGAGATTGGCCTGTAGTTTGAAACAGTGTTTTTGTCCCCACTTTTGAAGATTAGGACAACTCTGGCAGTTTTGCAGGTCTTAGGGATATGGCCTGCAGACAGGATAGAGTTGACTATGGACGCAATTGGTTTGGCAATGGCTGGGGCACCAAGTCGTAGGAACCTAGATTGTAGTAAGTCGGGTCCACATTGGCTGCTTAGTTTTAGTTTGAGGAGCGCTTGTGTAATCTCCTCTTCAGATACTGGGCTAAATTGAAAATTGTGGGCTGTGTTGGGAGGGGGTGGGACTGTAGGGATACTCCCAGGATGAGATTCATGTTTGGGGTTTGTGCTGCATTTCGCTAATAAGTTAGTGGCACACCCCACAAAGTAATCATTGAATGCATTTGCAATGTCAGTGGGGTTTGTCAGAGTAATATCCCCCTTAGTGATATTACTTGGTTGTTGATGGTTAGGAGGCTGGAATATATTGTTGATAACCTTCCAGAAGTTAGCTGGGTTTGATGTATTTTGGTGGAGATTGTCAGAGTAATATTGTGCTTTTGCATGCTTTGTTTGCCTTGTGCACATGTTCCGCATGTGCCTGTAGTGATTGAGATCCTTGATAGTGCCAGTTACTTTGTAGCTTTTCCACAAGGCATCCCTGAATTGGTAGAGCTAATGGTAATGAAAGAGAAACAAATGAAGATAATAATGATTGTTTTTTTCAGAAATCAATCAACACCAAGCCCAAAAGACCAAGTTGGGACTTAGACAATCCCCCCTCAAAACCTCTGCCAAAATTGAACCGAAAAAGGGGATATTCAGACGAGGTAAGAGAGGAGGGAGAAAGCCCCCCTACCAAGAGGGGATCCCTGAGCCATTGACACTCACTAGCCATGGGATATTTAATTTATCTTCCCTCATTATAGATAAACACCTTTTTTCAAGTGCTTAAAAAGGGCCTTACTTTTGCCCCTTCAAGAGAATCAAATGAATTTGATCTCTATATCGATTTTCAGAAATATCTAAGAAAAATTACCTTACAACGTCATTACAGTAGCACTAAGGCTACATCGGACTATATCCCGCTAAATGATCCGATTGATAGTACTATTGATCAGATGGCTGTTATTGAAGATCTTGAAGCCCTATTGAAAGAGAGTGATCCTGACTTTGTCAATTTTGGAAGTTACTTACACTCTGGTTTCAAACCAAATTCTGTATTTTTTCCATATGCCTCTAGGGGTCACAATATTGAATTATTTGGAAAATTGGTTGAACAGGATTTTAAAGAAATGTGTAAGAAAAAACACCTTGGATTGTATTCCAATCTGACTTGGGAGGAACATAAAAGTATTAAACAACTAAAGTCCAATCCAAACATTGTATTAAGGTCAGCTGATAAATGGGGTGGAATAGTTCTCTTGGATACAGAGGACTATTTTAAGGAAGCTCACCGCCATTTACAGGATCAAACTTCATATGTTATACTAAAGAAGGATCCTACAAAGGAATATTTGGGCCTAATAAAAACACACTTAAATGGGGCTTTGGATATTGGAATAATATCCAAGTCAGAGTATCACTATCTGCTAACTGAGACTCCCACTGTCCCTGTTTTTTACTATATCCCCAAGATACACAAATCACTTTCTTCCCCGCCTGGACGTCCCATTATTTCAGGGATTAATTCCCTCACTTCTAATTTATCCACCTATATTGATTTTTTTCTACAACCATTGGTCACTTCACTTCCGTCTCACCTTAAAGACACCATTATGGTTTTACAAATGTTAGACGGTTTGATTTGGAAAGAAAACTATAGATTAGCCACTTTAGACGTCCAGGCATTATACACTAGTATCCCCCACCAAAAAGGAGTAGAAGCTATTAGACACTTTCTTATGACACCACAGACACTACCCATCACACAGGTCGAATTCATTTTATCATCAATTGAGTTCATCCTTGGTCACAATTATTTTTTGTTTGATTCCTTATATTTTTTACAAATCTTGGGGACAGCGATGGGCACAACATTTGCCCCATCATTTGCCAATCTGTATATGGGACAGTGGGAGTCTTTGGCGATCTTTCGGTGTACTCCTCCACAGCTTAAGCTTAAGCTGTGGAGGAGATACATCGATGATATTATTATTGTGTGGGAAGGGACAGAGGATTCCTATCTTGATTTTGTTGCACTTCTGAATAAGAATGAATTTAACTTAAAATTTAGTGGTGAAAATAGCGCAGCAAATATTCATTATCTCGATTTAGAGAATTACATTGAGGCCAATACTGTACATACTAAAACACATTTCAAGGTCACTAATGTTAACTCGTATCTGGACCCATTTAGTTGTCATGATAAGAGATGGGTCCAAAATATTCCATTTAATCAATTTCTCAGGTTGAAGAGAAATGATTCTAAGGCTGAGGAATTTGAAGAACAATCTTCATTCCTGAAAAAAAGATTCCTGGACAAAAAATACGATAGCGATTTAATAAACTCCTCGCTTAAAAAGCTGGAAAAAATTCCAAGGAAATCTTTGATGAAATATCATCACAAAAAGAATGATAAGAGAAAAAATCAAATCCCAGCCTTTATTACTCAATTTAGTGATACGCATTACAACGTTAGAAAAATTCTGCAAAAGCATTGGGGCATACTACAAGCAGATCCCATTTTGGGTCCCCAATTAAAATCTAAGCCTGGGATAGTGTTTAAACGTGCACCTAATCTTAAAAACATGTTGGCCCGAGTCAAATCTCCAGAGAAGTTACTGTATCTGGAGACATTAAAACACGTTTGGGAATTAAGGGCACATATAAATGTGGAAAGTGCAAGGCATGTAAACACATCTGCCAAGGAAAACCGGTTACGTCAGGTGTCACTAAAACTGTCTACAACATAAAGAGTTTCATTAATTGTCAGACGACGCATGTGGTCTATGTCCTACAGTGTACTGCTGCGGCAGAGTTTATTCGAGCATTTGCCCGTTCTCTGCCGCAGCAGTAACCTGGCGCGCGCCGGAGGGTGCCGGGCGCGCGCCGAAGCAGCGGAAGAGCGCCCTCCGATCGGGGCGCTCTCCCTACCGCTGCCGGGTCCGCCGGGTCCCCCGGAACCCCCTGCCGCCGTCCCGCGATCGCGGGACACCAGGGCTCCCTCGGGGAGCCCTGGACGCGCGTGCAGGGGGCGCTGACACCCGATGACGCGTGACCGCGCATCGATGACGCGCGGCACGCCGAGGGAGTGGGGCTAGCAAGCCGGGGCATCCCCCGGCTTGCGGAACTAGCCCTGCTCGATTTAAACGTGTCGGCAGTGTAGCTGCAATCTGCAGTACATTGGTAAGACTAAAAGACCACTGAAAATGCGTAAGTTAGAACACCTGAGAAATGTTAAAAACATACCAAAAATAATAGCTAAAGGTATGCTACTTACTCCGCTTTTAAAACATTTTGAAGACGTGCACAATAATGACCCAGGCTGTATTACATTTAAGGGACTTGAGAGTGTATCACTAAATAATAGACAGGGAAATAGAGAAAATCATTTATTAAAACGTGAGCAATTTTGGATCTATGAAATGTTAACTAGACATCCTACTGGTTTTAATGAACTCATTGAATTAACTCCTTTTTTAAGATAATGGTTTTTAACTTGAATTTGTATTAGAAGTTCTTTTATATATGTATCTATATTTTCTGTTTTTTTCTTTTTTAATATATATAATAGTACCATGTTCTGTTTAAATTTAATATTGCCTATATGTATCATAAGGCATAAACATGGTACTAGAGGTCATATATATATATATATATATATATATATATATATATATATATATATATATATATATTCTTATAAGGGTTTTTGTTGTGAATGATGTGCTTTATATAATATGAGCAATTTATGCACCCCTTGTATGAGCATTATAACACTCAGTTGCTTATTATCTATTTTATCTCTATCAATTGTATAGAGTAAGAGGTTACATTACGATCGTAACAATTAGGCATACTAAGGGTGTCTTTTTTGGGGGCCGTCCTATCTGACTGTGTGCCGCCTATAAATGCGCGCGGATGATGCTGTACGTGACCTCCTGACGAAGCACGTGGTGCGAAACGCGTAGAGGTCACGACAGGTCATCCTGCGCGTGTTTCCTGACAAGCTGAGACAGAGCCTGCAAGAGGCACTAGCGGTGTTTTCCATCTTCACGGTGCCGAGATCCGGATCCTTTTGCGGTCACCGCGAACCCGCTTCCTGCCTCAGTGTGAGTGTCCGTCTCCTCTTGCCAGTTGTCTATATATCTATGGCGGTTTCATTATACTGCTGCGGCCGAGTTTATTCGAGCATTTGCCCGTTCTCGGCCGCAGCAGTAACCTGGCACGCGCCGGAGGGTGCCGGGCGCGCGTCGAAGCAGCGGAGGAGCGCCCTCCGATCGGGGCTTTCTCCCTCCCGCTGCCGGGTCCGCCGGGTCCCCCGGCACCCCCTGCCGCCGTCCCCCACATCGCGGGACACCTCGGGGAGCCCTGGACGCGCGTGCAGGGGGCGCAGGCACCCGATGACGCGTGACCGTGCATCGGTGATGCGCGGCACGCTGAGGGAGTGCGGCTAGCACGCCGGGGCATCCCCCGGCTTGCGGTGCTAGCCGTGCTTCAATAAAACGTGTCGGTAGTGTAAATCGTTAGATAGACTTTTTTTCATGTTTTATTCTTTATATGCATTTTTATTGTAATTTGTATGCTGTGCTGCTCAGGGCTTAGTTAACATTGGAGGTACTCTCTATGATTACTGAGTCTCAACTGCATAGCTATTTCATCTGAGGTGGGGTTGGATCCCCTCAGTATCTGTGTGTATTTTTTAATAAATTACCATCAACTAATCCCTGGTGCGCATCTGTGCATTTCTTTTTACTCTGTTTTACACTTAGTGTTTAAAAGCCACGCGGCTTTTCTCCGCCATTGCGGTTAATGGTGGGACCCTCATGGCCCGCGCGACCCTTTCTCGCCACCATTGACCGTCGGACCCGGTTGGGGTCAAGTGAGGGGGTTTCCCTTAAGTTAGGGTCAGAAAAATTAACCCGCTATCTGCCCTAGGACCGGAGATACAATTTAAATGAGTTTGAACTTGGCCGTGACCAAGTTCCCACGCCAATTAAGTGATCAAAGCTTTTAAAGACATTGTATCTGCTTTTGTGGTTTTGCGGTCTGGCTGGCTGCCAGCTCGTTCCTGGAGATCGGACTCGAGGAATCCCCATTGAAATACATTACTCCATTCACTTTCAATGGGGAAGCTCCACTCCTCTCGGGCGCCACCTGCATGTCTTCTCAGGTATCGGGCCCAAATCTGTGAAATCTCCATAGGATTGTATGGAGCTCCAATGGCGGCCTATGGAACAGGCTGCAAATGGAGACTGAAAAGGCGGAAACAGTTGTAAAGGTACAACCACCTATAATTGGAACAATATATACAATATATACATCCAAAGAGAACACATTTTGCCCTGAGGCAGGGGAATAAAAATACATGTAATCCCTCTAACTGTGGGAGCATGCTAACCAAAGGGACATTCATTTTGGTTGTGAAGCAGGGGAACATATGCATTATAGGTACATAAATAACCTAGGATATATATATATACACACACATATATACATACATACACACATATATACATACATATATATATATATATATATATATATATATATATATATATATATATATATATATATATATATATATATATAAACCATAATACTGAGTTAAGTTATGGTGAGTAAAAAAAGTGACAAAAACCCTCCACAGGAAAGCAAATGTGCAAATATAACTGTATGCTCATCTGCATGTCTTAGGCAGGTCTGCAACCCCGCCTTTCCCCATTATCACCCAGCATACAGCACTTCCACTGCAGCAAGGGATTCTGGGAAATGTCATGCAAATGAGCACACAGTGTCACTTTTTGCCTCAATAACCATTTTTAACATGGTTTTTAACCATTTTTAACATGGTTTTTGTCACTATTTTTACTCACCATAACTTAACTCAGTATTATGGTTTAGCCTATCCCATAGCCTCTCTTGCATTCCCAGTAAAATCAACCCCACACTGATGAGACCCATCAAGGTCGAAACAGCTGTCTGTGGGTGGTTTTCTGGGTATGCACCTTAACCCCGGCTGTGCTCAAAGCTGTGACCATGCAGCAAGCTTAAGCCTATAGGGAACCATGTTAAAAATGGTTATTGAGGCAAAAAGTGACACTGTGTGCTCATTTGCATGTAATTTCCCAGAATCCCTTGCTGCAGTGGAAGTGCTGTATGCTGGGTGAAAATGTGGAAAGGCGGGGTTGCAGACCTGCCTAAGACATGCAGATGAGCATACAGTTATATTTGCATATATATATATATATATATATATATATATATATATATATATATATATATATATATATATATATATATATACATATATACATATACATATATACAGTGTTCGACAATTAATGATAACCACTCGCTTGTGGGAGTGGATTTAGGCCGCTGGCGAGCCGTTCTGTGGCTCTATGAATTCCCCTGCTTGCGCCAATGTTTTGTTTTTTGGTTGGGAAGCAGGGGAACATATGTATTATAGGTCCATAAATAACCTAGGAGATATATATATATATATACACACACATATATACATATATATATGTATATATATATATATACACATATATATATATATACACATATATATATATATATACACATATATATATATACACATATATATATATATACACATATATATATATATACACATATATATATATATATATATATATATATATATATACAGTTTTCGACAATTAATAATAACCACTCGCCCATGGCGAGTGGATTTAGGCCGCTGGCGAGCCGTTCTGCGGCTCTATGAATTCCCCTGCTCGTGCCAATGTTTTGTTTTTTTTAAAATAAATAATCCCCATCCCTGATTGGTGTGACGCGGGGAAGAGGGCTGGCTGGCAGCTCTGGGTCAGCCCCAACCCCTCCTGCCCCTGATCCCTGCTTGCTGCCCGGGACGGGAGGAAGGCTGGGGGGGTACCGCGGCTGCTGCCCAGGCGCTTCCCCTCCGTCCCACGCTCTGGTAATGGGAGCGGGGAAGCAGCCTGGCAGCATTGGCGGCAGCCTGCGTAAGTGCACGGGGGAGGGGGGGCAGGAGGTAAGCTGGGGGGGGGGCCGCGGGCCAGCTGCAGGCTGGCAGCTTTGGCGGTGTGTGTCTGTGTGTGTCTGAGTGTGTGTGTGTGTGTATGTGTGTTTCTGAGTATGTGTGTGTCTGTGTGTCACCCTCTCCCTGTGTCACCCTCGCCCTGTGTCACCCTCGCCCTGTGTCGCCCTCTCTCTCTCGCCCTGTGTCGCCCTCTCGCCCTTTCTCACCCTGTCGCCCTCTCTCTCTCACCCTGTCGCCCTCTCTCTCTCACCCTGTCGCCCTCGCCCTCTCTCTCTCACCCTGTCGCCCTCTCTCTCTCTCTCACCCTGTCTCCCTCTCTCTCACCCTGTTGCCCTCTCTCTCTCACCCTCTCTCTTTCACTCTCACCCCCTCTCTCTCTCACCCTCTCTCTGTGTCTGTCTCACACTCTGTTTCTGGATCTCTTATTTACCCTATATATCTTAACTGCCCTATACTACACCGAAATAACCTATACTGCTTTCTTCCAGATCTGACTCAAGCTTCACACAGAAGACATCGGAACCCCCCCTAACCCAGAAGAGAGGTAGGGAACACATCCCCTCCAATGTATAACGTTGCGGGAATGAGGGTACCTGGACATTGAGGGACTGCGGATCAAGTAAGATCCCAGGCGGGATTGCTGCTTTAGATATTGTGAAGCAGGGACGTCCAGACACTGGTTAAGGGGTTCAGGAAACTAGTCATTCACACCTGGCTTTTATTTCTAGATCGACATACACACACACACACACACACACACACACACACACACACACACACGTAATCAGGGGAGGAGAGAGTGGATGGGGGAGATGGAGGCGTGAGGGAGGATCGGGGCAAGGGAGGAGAGAGAGGGGATTGGGGGAGAGAGGACGGGAGAGAAAGGACGGGAGAGAAAGGACGGGAGAGAGAGGACGGGGGAGAGAGGACAGGGGAGAGAGGACGGGGGAGGAAAGAGAATGGGGGAGAGAGGATAGGGGAGAGAGAGGATGGCGGAGAGGGAGGATTGAGGGGAGGGGGGAGATAGAGGAAGGGGGGAGAGAGAGAGGAAGGGGAAGAGAGGGAGGGAGGATGGGGGAGAGGGAGAGAGGATGGGGAGAGAGAGGATGGGGGAGAGGGAGGAGAGGGAGAGGATGATGGGAGTGGGAGGAGAGGGAGAGGATGGTGAGAGAGGGAGAGGATGGTGGGAGTGGGAGGAGAGGGAGAGGATGGTGGGAGTGGGAGGATTGAGAGGATGGGGAAAGGGAGGAGAGAGGATCGAGGAGAGGAAGGAGAGAAAAAGGATCAGGGGAGGAGAGAGAGGATGGGGAGAGAGGGAGGAGGGAGAGGATGTGGGAGTGGAGGAGAGAGAGAGGATGGTGGGAGTGGGAGGAGAGAGAGGATGGGGGAGAAAGAGGAGAGAGAAGAGCATGGGGAGGGAGGATGGGGGAGAGGGGTGAGAAAGGATGGGGGGGGAGTGGAAGGGGGAGAGAGATGATGGAGGAGAGAGAGTAGGGAGGATGGGGAGAGGGAGGAGAAAGAGGATGGGAGGGGAATGAGAGGGGATGGGGGAGAGGGTGGAGAGAAGATGGGGGAGGGGGAAGAGAGGGAGGGGAGAGGATAGCAGGGAGAGCAAGGAGATGCAGAATTATAGACTTGTGCCACAACAGATGTGGCAGATTGTTTTGGGAAAATAAAATGGGAAAAGAATGACGCGGAGAGACACAGAATTTTTGTTATTAGGAATGTATTACATTTTTTTTAATTGGGACGGGGCAAGGGGGCGAGTAGCTTTTTTGGTTTGGCGAGTAGCTTTTTGTGTAATTTGTCAAGCACTGTAAATGTATATATATTCTGAATATGGATCAAGGCGCATGAAATAAGGGAAAGAAATGGCAACATGTGTAGATGGTTTGTGTAAATTCTGAGATGCTAAGCTATAGTAGCGCAATCTCATAACATGCACTTGTTTATCGACTTGACAATCTCAATAAGCCGGTTACTGATGGATTTCCTAATTCCTTATACGAAACACTGCTACTAATATTATATTGGCAAAGTTGTATCACTTTTTTTTATACAGGCTTGATACAATGTAGTATCCATTAACTTTCCATAGCAAAGTTCAATTCCCACAATATATATGCAAGCCACATCTATCAATTTCTGGTCTCTATATTTTTTTCCTATGTATCTTTTTTTATTTATTATTTTATTGCAAATATGTCACCTATTACATAGTTACACAGTAGATGAGGTTGAAAAAAGATGTAGGTCCATCAAGTTCAACCTATGCTAAATTTAGACAACAGATACTTTATCCTATATCTATACTTACTTATTGATCCAGAGGAAGGCAAACAAAAAAAACCATTAAGGGGAAAAATTAATTCCTTCCTGACTCCAAGAATTGGCAAATCGGATTAATACCTGGATCAACATCCTTCCCATGTATACTTATTTGGTATATCCCTGTATACCTTTCCCATCTAAAAAGATGTCCAACCTTTTTTTTTAACAAATCTATTGTATCTGCCATCACAGTCTCCTGGGTAATGAATTCCACATTTTAACTGCCCTTACTGTAAAGAACCCTTTCCTTTGTTGCTGGGGAAATTTCCTTTCCTCCAACAATACTTTGGGGAGTGCATTGCCTTATTTTTCTACTTGTTCCTCCAACCTTAAGGGATGGCCCGAGTCCTTTGTACTGCCCGTGGGATGAATAGTTCTTTTGAAAGCTTCTTGTATTGTCCCTGAATATATTTGTATATAGTTATTATATCCCCTCTTAGACGCCTCTTTCTAATGTAAATACATCTAATTTAGCTAACCTCTCCTCATAAGTTAGAATGTCCATCCCCTTTATTAATTTTGTGGCTCTTCTCTGCACTCTCTCTAGTTCCATAATGTCTTTTCTTAGGATTGGTGCCCAAAATTGTACTCCATATTCAAGGTGAGGTCTTATTAATGCTTTGTAAAGGGGCATGATAATGTTTACTTCCCTTCCATCCATTGCCCGTTTGATGCAAGATAAGATCTATTTATTTATTAATGAAATATTTTACCAGGAAGTAATACATTGAGTGTTACCTCTCGTTTTCAAGTATGTCCTGGGCACAGAGTTAAGACAATTAATACATGTTTACAAATACAGTTACATAATGAGCAGGGTATACATTATATACAAGACATTGCATGCACAGTTAAAGATCATTTGTATTATGGGCGTATGAAACAGTTACAGACCACATTAAAATGTGTGACAGCCTTAGATTTGAAAGAACTTATACTGGTGGTGGATGTGAGAGTCTCTGGTAGGTTGTTCCAGTTTTGGGATGCACGGTAAGAGAAGGAGGAGCGGCCGGATACTTTGTTGAGCCTTGGGACCATGAACAGTCTTTTGGAGTCTGATCTCAGGTGATAGGTGCTGCATGTGGTAGGGGTGAGGAGCTTGTTCAGGTAGCTGGGTAGCTTGCCCATAAAGAATCTGAAGGCAAGACAGGAAAGGTGAACTTTGCGCCTAGACTCGAGTGATGACCAATCTAGTTCTTTGAGCATTTCGCAGTGATGTGTGTTATAGTTGCATTGGAGAACAAAACGACAAATTGAGTTGAAGAGGGTGTCAAGTTTGCTAAGGTGGGTTTGAGGTGCCGAGCCATATACTATGTCTCCATAGTCAATAATTGGCATTAGCATCTGCTGTGCGATACGTTTTCTGACCAGGAGACTTAGGGAGGATTTGTTCCTGTAAAGTACCCCTAGTTTGGCATAGGTCTTGGTTGTCAGGGTATTAATGTGTATCCCGAATGTTAAGTGGGAGTCAATTCATATGCCCAGGTATTTAAAACTAGTAACAGGAGTTAGGGTGGTGTTAGTGTTGGTTGTAATCTGGAGCTCAGTCGCTGGAAGCTTTAAAAATTTAGTCTTGGTCCCAAACACCATTGTTACGTGTTACAGCGTGTACTGATGGAGCTGTGTGTTGATTGAAGTGCTGGTTGGTTAAAGTGTGTGCAGTTAGAACCAGAAGGAAAGGGAAGTACTGGGTATACTAGCAGGGGTGGCTGTTTTTGGGGAGTGTGCAGAGGGTTAATCTATTTTTAAAGTGTGCTGTAATTTGAAGCCTGTAACTTTTTTCCCTTTCTCCTGCCTGAGGCAGAGTGGGTGTGGTTGGTTAATTGGCTGGCCTAACACACCTGCAGTGGGTGGGGTTAGTTAATTGATAACCTAACACACCTGGTGGGAGTCCCTATTTAAACAGAGGCTTCTAACGAATCCTGAGCTTGCATGTACTGATTGAGCTGTGTGTTGATTGAAGTGCTGGTTGGTTAAAGTGTGTGCAGTTAGAACCAGAAGCAGTTGTTTAAAGTGCTGGTTTGTTAAAGTGTGTGCAGTTAGAACCAGAAGCAGTTTGAACAAGGAAGCGGTTAAACAGGGTTTACTTTATTGAAGTACAGTTTACTGTTAGTACTTCTAAACTTCATAGTTGATAGAATGAGCAGGATTGAAAATGCCACTCAATGCACATCTTGCCACATGTATGTGCACTTGGAGCAGCTGTTCCAAGGAGCATACCACTGTGGGAAGTGTGAGCAGGTGGTCTCTTTAGAATCAGAGATTGCTGATCTAAAGAGGCAACTTGCAATATTGAGGGACATTGGCAATCTTGAAAGGGAATTAGAGCTCACTGAGCAGGCCCTTGCTTCGACTAGTGGTGCAGATGGTGGCGCTGATAGTGAGGAGCAGGTAGGTAGCTTAGTTGCTGTTAGTGAGGAGCAGGTAGGTAGCTGGGTGACAGTTAGAAGGGGAAGCAGGGGCAATAGGGAGAGGCAGGTCGATTCTGAGCTGACATATCCCAATAGATGTGCCATGTTGAGTGAAGATATTGGGAATGTTGGGCAGAAATGGCTAGGCTGGGGGAGACTAATTCCTCTAGCAATACAGGGAAAAGGGAGACCAAAAAGTGCACCAGCACAAACGGAGCAGGAAGAACCCAGGACAAAAAATGATTAAAAGGGCACTTTAATGTGACAAAAGACCCATCCAACGCGTTTCGAACGTCACAGCGTTCTTTTTCAAGGATAAAACACAATGTGATAACATCCATTATATACCCTCTTACCTGTGGGCCGTTTCGCGCCAAAAATCGGAACCTGATGACGTCATAACAGAGCGACTCAGTGCCGATCTAAGGGCAAAAGGAAGTACCAAAGGCAGTGTGGCCATCTCGGATGTGGGCAAACATAGGAACACAATAACAAAGCTTTATTGACCATTCCAGCAGAACAGAATACATTGCTGCTAACTGGACAAGCATATTTAAACGAAATAAAGCTATATTAAACTAAACTAATGCTTAATAAAGGGTACTATTATATCAAGAAAAAACATGAACAAGGTGGATTAAAAAACTAGCTGTGTTGCAACTAAGTTATATACAGAAAAAAAGTTAAAAATAAAAACCTCTAGACATGATTAAAAAAATGTGCAATAAAAGTAAATTTAAAGACATATTACACATATATACTGCATAACACAGATTGTGTACCTAAATCATAGGAACCAGGGAAATACAACCATTATAAAATATGAAGTATTATCCACAAGATACATCAAAGAACAATTTAAGCTTACATATTGGCATAATATTTGCATGATAAGGCATAGGTTCAAAGGTTATAATGATAAGAATATAATGTCCAATATAATGACAATTGTCTTATTTAATCTGTATTACCAACTAATTACACCATAATACATCTATCACAAAAATGTTTACAAAAAATGTGTTAGTTGCCAGTCAATGTTCAAGCCCATAGGGAAGCGCGTTTGGAGAGTGAAGATCCAATACGCCTCCCTGCGGTCCAGAAGGTTGATATGATCACCTCCTCTAGATTTAGAAATAACTGATTCAATCCCCATAAAGGAAAAATTATTAATTCCTCCCTGACCACATTCAGTGAAATGTTTTGAGACTGGATGATTAGTGTCTCTCAATTTTATGAGCCTTAAGTGCTCTAACATCCTGACCTTAAGGGCTCTAGTCGTCCTCCCCACATACCTCTTGCCACAACCACATGTTATTAGATAAATCACAAATTGACTTTTACAATTTATAAAACTGTTAATCTTAAATTCCTTATTTGGTAATATATTCACACCATGTGGCGGTGGCAAGGCAAACTGGAAAAAACTTTTGGCAGGCTTCATGTGTTTACATGCACTACAAGAGCCACATTTGAAGGAACCCCTAGTGATAAAAGGTTTTTTGAGACCAGAAGATTTGAGTTCACTTGGTGAAACATGAGATCCAATTGTTCTCGCTCTACGATATACAAAAGTAGGACCAGAATCCACATATTTTTTAAGGACAGGGTCCATGGATAAGACATTCCAATGTTTTGAAATTATAGAGTTTACTTTTCCACTTTATTTACTAAATTGTGAAATAAAAAGAGGACATTTGTTTTTTAATTCTGTCAGTCCATGTGAGTCCTGTTTAATACCAATTGTCTTAACATTGTTAGCAAGGCGAGAATCTCCAATTGGATGTGTGGGCAACAATGATGCTCTCTCTGTATGTAATGCATTTTCAAATGCAATTGCTAAATGTGATTTGGGGTATCCCCTTTCCAAAAATCTCCTTGTAAGTTCCTCAGACTGAGAAAGGAAACCACTCATAGTGGAACAATTCCTTCTCAGTCTGAGGAATTGTCCCCTTGGTATGGCCTTTATGACATGGGATGGGTGGCAGCTGTCCGCCCTAAGAAAGGTGTTCCTGGCATTTTGCTTCCTATAAACATCCGTTTGGATTTTTTTGTCTATGTCTACAAATAATTGTAGATCCAGAAATTCAATGTGATGGAAATGAAAATTTTATGTAAATCTTAGATTATAAAGATTATTATTAAGATAAGATACAAAAGTGTGAAGTGTAGTGACATCCCCCCTCCAAATAATAATTAGGTCGTCCACAAATCTTTTATAAAAAACAATATTGTGACGAAATAAATTGGTGCTCGAATAAATAAAAAGTGCTTCCCACCATCCCATAAATAAGTTCGCAAAAGAAGGAGCAAAACTTGTACCCATAGCAGTGCCAATAAGTTGCAAATAAAACTTACCATTAAATGTGAAAAAGTTGTGCGTGAGTAAAAAGTGTATAGCGTCCAAAATAAAAGCCGATTGAAAAATTGATATTTCTGGTATCTCAATAAATTGGCGGACAGCTGCCAAACCATGGTCATGTTGTATAACAGAATACAGAGGTGTAACATCAAGTGTTACCCACAGGTAATCATTACCCCATTTAACATTTTTGATCTGATCAAGAAGATCACCAGAGTCCCGTATAAATGAGGGCAATTTCCTAACAAATGGCTGAAGAAAACCATTAACATATCTTGACAGACCATCTCCCAAAGATCCAATACTAGAGACAATGGGACGACCTGGAGGGTCGACCAATGTCTTGTGGATCTTTGGGAGATGGTGGAAGATAGGAATAATGGGATGAGATGGAATAAAGAATTTAACCTCGTCCTTCGACAGAACTTCCATAATAACACCTGAGTCAACCAGTTCTACAAGGAACTCCAAGAATTGCGGTGTGGGGTCGGCGGATAGTACACGATAGGACCGGCCATCATCCAGTTGGCGTAATGCCTCCCTGATGTAACCGTCTCTGCCCTGCACCACCACCGCACCCCCCTTGTCCGCACTCTTAATGACCAATGCAGAATTATTTTTCAAAGATTTTAAAGCTAAACGTTCACTTTGATTCAAATTGTCATGATCTATATAGGATAGGGAAAATCCCTGAGCTAGAAGACGAAGGTCCCTTATAACCAGATTTTCAAACATAGTCAGAAATTGACCCTTGACATGAGTGGGGTAGAACACAGAACTCCTTTTTAGGCCTGAATTCCATTCAGAAAATGTAGGAATATTAACATCATCAACCGTCTGTTCAGATAAAAGATCATTCATATCTTGCAGGGTACAAAAATCATTAAATGTATGTAAAGCAATAGATACCGGAGGAACAGAGTCGGATGAAGGGACATCACTCTCGGTAGCGTGTGGTGGCCCCCCATCTAAATCCTCATCTCCGGTCGACCTAGTAACATTTGGAATAAAATTGTCAAAAAACTTTTTCAAGGATAATTTTCGAACAAACTTATACACATCAATAGTGGTTTGGAACAAATTAAAGTTCATTGAAGGTGAAAATTTTAGGCCTTCATCCAGTAGTGACAACTCTATAGGAGAGAAAGCAGTTCCTGAAATATTTATAACATTAGATATATCATTCAAAACTTCTTCCTTTTGGAGGCGGACCTGTAGCCCCCTTCTCCTCCCCCCCCCCTCTTCCCTCTTCTGATTCTCGTGTCCTTTTGAAATAAAGGGAAAGATTTTGGTTGTTGCTGTCTCTGTTGATTAACATTTTGATAAGAAAAAGCATCCTGGGACTGGTTCTGACCAGAATCAGACCTAGGTGGTTGACCCCAAAAGGTGCGTCCACCCCTCCCTCGCCCCCTAGATGGAGCTCCACGACCACGATGTTCATCATTCTCAAATGTATTGACAAAAGATACAGAATGAGAGGTAGAGGCAGTTTCTGCATCTGAAACATCAGATTCGCCACTCTGATAATCCACATTCTTAGATTTTAAAATTGACTTATTGGGAGTAGATTTAAACTGAATGAATGATTTATCTTTGTTATTTGATCTTTCCTGAATAGAATTTATCCTCTGCCAATGGTAAACCTGGTTCTTTTCATAGTCATATCTGTCCCGATCATATTTACTTTGTTTTTTAAACATAATACCACATTCCACATTTTTTACCGTTTTGGAGAGAATAACATCAAATTCCTTAAAGCCCTTTAAACCTTTGAAACTGTATAGTTTTTTTTGCAGTTCTGTGATTTGAATATCAAGCTGATCTTTCTCCTTCATTTTCTGTAACACTATTAACTCCATCAAATGAAAAGAGCAGTCATTGAGGGCTGTCACCCATCTATTTTCAAAATCCACATCCGGAAAACCAAAGGAAGGGGCTTTTTTAACCCTTAGTCCTCTTGTGATCCTTTTACATTTAGCATAGTTCTCCAGGCTTATAATGTCCCACCATAAGCGGTTCTTATGAATCAATAAACTTTCCAATTTTTGAAAGTGGATTTTGAGATCAGAGATGTCAGTGGTATCCAAATCCACAATGTTATCAAACACACGTAAAGCTTGTTTTTTTCTCTGTGTATCATCACAAGTGTTGAAAAAATAAGTATCTGAAATATCTTCTAATTCATCCATATTATCCCCTGGTTCCTCCATACCAATATAATGGAAAACAAAGGGGGTACTGAAGCCACAAAAAAGTAACTATAAAAGTGTATAAAAAGCAAAAATATAAAAATTAGGGATCTTCCTTTTAAATTCAAAGATTAAGCTCCAAAAAACCTATGCATGTGCGGCTCCAACCTGTATATATTGCAATATGGAAAATAGCTGAAGCGCTCAAATGCAGGTATATCTCAAAATGATAATAAGCCAGACCACTGTACCAGGGTACTAACAATTGATATAGTACCTATTGTGTCATATAATGGGTACTATCCTCCTGAAGACAGGTGGTGTGTGGTGCAACCCACTCACCATCAGTCTCATTGGCAGGTTCCCCTGAAAAATATACAAGAACTCACATCCTGGTAGGGCAGGCAGGCAGGCTGTGCAGCTACTCAATGCAATACAGGGAAAAGGGAGACCAAAAAGCGCACCAGCACAAACGGAGCAGGAAGAACCCAGGACAAAAAATGATTAAAAGGGCACTTTAATGTGACAAAAGACCCATCCAACGCGTTTTCGAAAACGCTCTGAAAAAGAACGCTGTGACGTTCGAAACGCGTTGGATGGGTCTTTTGTCACATTAAAGTGCCCTTTTAATCATTTTTTGTCCTGGGTTCTTCCTGCTCCGTTTGTGCTGGTGCGCTTTTTGGTCTCCCTTTTCCCTGTATTGCATTGAGTAGCTGCACAGCCTGCCTGCCTGCCCTACCAGGATGTGAGTACTTGTATATTTTTCAGGGGAACCTGCCAATGAGACTGATGGTGAGTGGGTTGCACCACACACCACCTGTCTTCAGGAGGATAGTACCCATTATATGACACAATAGGTACTATATCAATTGTTAGTACCCTGGTACAGTGGTCTGGCTTATTATCATTTTGAGATATACCTGCATTTGAGCGCTTCAGCTATTTTCCATATTGCAATATATACAGGTTGGAGCCGCACATGCATAGGTTTTTTGGAGCTTAATCTTTGAATTTAAAAGGAAGATCCCTAATTTTTATATTTTTGCTTTTTATACACTTTTATAGTTACTTTTTTGTGGCTTCAGTACCCCCTATGTTTTCCATTATATTGGTATGGAGGAACCAGGGGATAATATGGATGAATTAGAAGATATTTCAGATACTTATTTTTTCAACACTTGTGATGATACACAGAGAAAAAAACAAGCTTTACGTGTGTTTGATAACATTGTGGATTTGGATACCACTGACATCTCTGATCTCAAAATCCACTTTCAAAAATTGGAAAGTTTATTTATTCATAAGAACCGCTTATGGTGGGACATTATAAGCCTGGAGAACTATGCTAAATGTAAAAGGATCCCAAGAGGACTAAGGGTTAAAAAAGCCCCCTCCTTTGGTTTTCTGGATGTGGATTTTGAAAATAGATGGGTGACAGCCCTCAATGGCTGCTCTTTTCGTTTGATGGAGTTAATAGTGTTACAGAAAATGAAGGAGAAAGATCAGCTTGATATTCAAATCACAGAACTGCAAAAAAACCTATACAGTTTCAAAGGTTTAAAGGGCTTTAAGGAATTTGATGTTATTCTCTCCAAAACGGTAAAAAATGTGGAATGTGGTATTATGTCTAAAAAAACAAAGTAAATATGATCGGGACAGATATGACTATGAAAAGAACCAGGTTTACCATTGGCAGAGGATAAATTCTATTCAGGAAAGATCAAATAACAAAGATAAATCATTCATTCAGTTTAAATCTACTCCCAATAAGTCAATTTTAAAATCTAAGAATGTGGATTATCAGAGTGGCGAATCTGATGTTTCAGATGCAGAAACTGCCTCTACCTCTCATTCTGTATCTTTTGTCAATACATTTTAGAATGATGATCATCGTGGTCGTGGAGCTCCATCTAGAGGGAGAGGGAGGGGTGGACGCATCTTTTGGGGTCAACCACCTAGGTCTGATTCTGGTCAGGACCAGTCCCAGGATGCTTTTTCTTATCAAAATGTTAATCAACAGAGACAGCAACAACCAAAATCTTTCCCTTTATTTCAAAAGAACACAAGAGAATCAGAAGAGGAAAGAGGGGGGGGAGGAGGAGGGGGCTACAGGTCCGCCTCCAAAAGGAAGAAGTTTTGAATGATATATCTAATGTTATAAATATTTCAGGAACTGCTCTCTCTCCTATAGAGTTGTCACTACTGGATGAAGGCCTAAAATTTTCACCTTCAATGAACTTTAATTTGTTCGAAACCACTATTGATGTGTATAAGTTTGTTCGGAAATTATCCTTGAAAAAGTTTTTTGACAATTTTATTCCAAATGTTACTAGGTCGACCGGAGATGAGGATTTAGATGGGGGGCCACCACACGCTACCGAGAGTGTTGTGCCTTCATCCGACTCTGTTCCTCCGGTATCTATTGCTTTACATACATTTAATGATTTTTGTACCCTGCAAGATATGAATGATCTTTTATCTGAACAGACGGATGATGATGTTAATATTCCTACATTTTCTGAATGGAATTCAGGCCTAAAAAGGAGTTCTGTGTTCTACCCCACTCATGTCAAGGGTCAATTTCTGACTATGTTTGAAAATCTGGTTATAAGGGACCTTCGTCTTCTAGCTCAGGGATTTTCCCTATCCTATATAGATCATGACAATTTGAATCAAAGTGAACGTTTAGCTTTAAAATCTTTGAAAAATAATTCTGCATTGGTCATTAAGAGTGCGGACAAGGGGGGTGCGGTGGTGGTGCAGGGCAGAGACAGTTACATCAGGGAGGCATTACGCCAACTGGTTGATGGCCGGTCCTATCGTGTACTATCCGCCGACCCCACACCGCAATTCTTGGAGTTCCTTGTAGAACTGGTTGACTCAGGTGTTATTATGGAAGTTCTGTCGAAGGACGAGGTTAAATTCATTATTCCATCTCATCCCATTATTCCTATCTTCCACCATCTCCCAAAGATCCACAAGACATTGGTCGACCCTCCAGGTCGTCCCATTGTCTCTAGTATTGGATCTTTGGGAGATGGTCTGTCAAGATATGTTAATGGTTTTCTTCAGTCATTTGTTAGGAAATTGCCCTCATTTATACGGGACTCTGGTGATCTTCTTGATCAGATCAAAAATGTTAAATGGGGTAATGATTACCTGTGGGTAACACTTGATGTTACCTCTCTGTATTCTGTTATACAACATGACCATGGTTTGGCAGCTGTCCGCCAATTTATTGAGATACCAGAAATATCAATTTTTCAATCGGCTTTTATTTTGGACGCTATACACTTTTTACTCACGCACAACTTTTTCACATTTAATGGTAAGTTTTATTTGCAACTTATTGGCACTGCTATGGGTACAAGTTTTGCTCCTTCTTTTGCGAACTTATTTATGGGATGGTGGGAAGCACTTTTTATTTATTCGAGCACCAATTTATTTCGTCACAATATTGTTTTTTATAAAAGATTTGTGGACGACCTAATTATTATTTGGAGGGGGGATGTCACTACACTTCACACTTTTGTATCTTATCTTAATAATAATCTTTATAATCTAAGATTTACATAAAATTTTCATTTCCATCACATTGAATTTCTGGATCTACAATTATTTGTAGACATAGACAAAAAAATCCAAACGGATGTTTATAGGAAGCAAAATGCCAGGAACACCTTTCTTAGGGCGGACAGCTGCCACCCATCCCATGTCATAAAGGCCATACCAAGGGGACAATTCCTCAGACTGAGAAGGAATTGTTCCACTATGAGTGGTTTCCTTTCTCAGTCTGAGGAACTTACAAGGAGATTTTTGGAAAGGGGATACCCCAAATCACATTTAGCAATTGCATTTGAAAATGCATTACATACAGAGAGAGCATCATTGTTGCCCACACATCCAATTGGAGATTCTCGCCTTGCTAACAATGTTAAGACAATTGGTATTAAACAGGACTCACATGGACTGACAGAATTAAAAAACAAATGTCCTCTTTTTATTTCACAATTTAGTAAATAAAGTGGAAAAGTAAACTCTATAATTTCAAAACATTGGAATGTCTTATCCATGGACCCTGTCCTTAAAAAATATGTGGATTCTGGTCCTACTTTTGTATATCGTAGAGCGAGAACAATTGGATCTCATGTTTCACCAAGTGAACTCAAATCTTCTGGTCTCAAAAAACCTTTTATCACTAGGGGTTCCTTCAAATGTGGCTCTTGTAGTGCATGTAAACACATGAAGCCTGCCAAAAGTTTTTTCCAGTTTGCCTTGCCACCGCCACATGGTGTGAATATATTACCAAATAAGGAATTTAAGATTAACAGTTTTATAAATTGTAAAAGTCAATTTGTGATTTATCTAATAACATGTGGTTGTGGCAAGAGGTATGTGGGGAGGACGACTAGAGCCCTTAAGGTCAGGATGTTAGAGCACTTAAGGCTCATAAAATTGAGAGACACTAATCATCCAGTCTCAAAACATTTCACTGAATGTGGTCAGGGAGGAATTAATAATTTTTCCTTTTTGGGGATTGAATCAGTTATTTCTAAATCTAGAGGAGGTGATCATATCAACCTTCTGGACCGCAGGGAGGCGTATTGGATCTTCACTCTCCAAACGCGCTTCCCTATGGGCTTGAACATTGACTGGCAACTAACACATTTTTTGTAAACATTTTTGTGATAGACGTATTATGGTGTAATTAGTTGGTAATACAGATTAAATAAGACAATTGTCATTATATTGGACATTATATTCTTATCATTATAACCTTTGAACCTATGCCTTATCATGCAAATATTATGCCAATATGTAAGCTTAAATTGTTCTTTGATGTATCTTGTGGATAATACTTCATATTTTATAATGGTTGTATTTCCCTAGTTCCTATGATTTAGGTACACAATCTGTGTTATGCAGTATATATGTGTAATATGTCTTTAAATTTACTTTTTATTGCACATTTTTTTAATCATGTCTAGAGGTTTTTATTTTTAACTTTTTTTCTGTATATAACTTAGTTGCAACACAGCTAGTTTTTTAATCCACCTTGTTCATGGTTTTTCTTGATATAATAGTACCCTTTATTAAGCATTAGTTTAGTTTAATATAGCTTTATTTCGTTTAAATATGCTTGTCCAGTTAGCAGCAATGTATTCTGTTCTGCTGGAATGGTCAATAAAGCTTTGTTATTGTGTTCCTATGTTTGCCACATCCAAGATGGCCACACTGCCTTTGGTACTTCCTTTTGCCCTTAGATCGGCACTGAGTCGCTCTGTTATGACGTCATCAGGTTCCGATTTTTGGCGCGAAACGGCCCACAGGTGAAAGGGTATATAATGGATGTTATCACATTGTGTTTTATCCTTGAAAAAGAACGCTGTGACGTTCGAAACGCGTTGGATGGGTCTTTTGTCACATTAAAGTGCAACTTTTAATCATTTTTTGTCCTGGGTTCTTCCTGCTCCGTTTGTGCTGGTGCGCTTTTTGGTCTCCCTTTTCCCTGTATTGCATTGAGTAGCTGCACAGCCTGCCTGCCTGCCCTACCAGGATGTGAGTACTTGTATATTTTTCAGGGGAACCTGCCAATGAGACTGATGGTGAGTGGGTTGCACCACACACCACCTGTCTTCAGGAGGATAGTACCCATTATATGACACAATAGGTACTATATCAATTGTTAGTACCCTGGTACAGTGGTCTGGCTTATTATCATTTTGAGATATACCTGCATTTGAGCGCTTCAGCTATTTTCCATAATTCCTCTAGCAGCCAGCGGAATAGTTCCTCCAGCACAGTGGGGACTCAGGATGCTCAGATGCAAAGAAATATTGTGGTGGTAGGGGACTCCATTATTAGGAAGGTAGATAGGGCAATCTGTTGCCGGGACCGCATGAACTGAACAGTTTGTTGTCTCCCGGGTGCTCGGGTTCGGCACATTGCGGATCGGGTAGACAGATTGTTGGGGGGGCTGGGATTGACCCGGCTGTCTTGGTATATGTTGGCAACAATGACAAAGTTAAAGAAAGATGGAGGGTCCTAAAAAATGATTACAGGGATCTAGGTCAAAAGCTTAAGGCAAGGACCTCCAAAGTAGTATTTTCTGAAATACTACCAGTGCCATGCGCTACCGCAGGGAGACAGTCAGAGATCAGGGAGGTTAATGCATGGCTAAGAAAGTGGTGCAGGAAGGAGGGGTTTGGGTTTTTAGAGCACTGGGACTCCTTTTCTGAGAGGTGCCATCTATATTCTAGGGACGGATTGCACCTCAATGAAGAGGGATCTTCTGTGCTAGGGGGGAGAATGCTAAAAAAGTTGGAGGAGATTTTAAACTAGGATGGAGGGGGGAGGGGAATGAAACAGATAATGAACTAAATGGAATAAATGAGGATACAAGGTGGTATGGAGGTAGAATGGGGG
Organism: Ascaphus truei; assembly: GCF_040206685.1. Lineage (NCBI taxonomy): Eukaryota > Metazoa > Chordata > Amphibia > Anura > Ascaphidae > Ascaphus > Ascaphus truei. The sequence continues at coordinate 267,143,813 of NC_134483.1, forward strand.
CAAGTGCAAGTTTGACAAGCAGTGAGATACCCATAGTAAATAGAGATAATACTAGAAAACTTCTAAAGACTAAACCAAGTGGGAGCAGAAAGGAAGGAGCAGGTAAGATAATAGTACAGGCTGAAAAAAAACTGAAATCCATGCTTGCTAATGCAAGAAGCCTGACAGATAAAATGGGGGAGCTTGAATTAATAGCTACAAGGGAGCAGTATGATATCATAGGCATTACTGAAACATGGTGGGATGAAACTCATGACTGGACCGTTAATTTAGAGGGTTATTCTCTTTTTCGGAAGGATCGAACAAATAGAAGGGGAGGTGGAGAATGTCTATATGTTAAACCAGATCTAAAACCTATTATAAGGGATGATGTCTATGAAGGGAATGATGAAAATGTAGAGACCTTGTGGATAGAAATTAGCAGTGGAGGTAAAAGTATAAAGAAAATGTTTGTGGGTATATGCTATAAACCACCAAATATCTGTGAGATTGAGGAAGCTAAAATACTTTTGAAAATGGAGAAGGCATCAAAACAGGGTCATGTTTGCATAATGGGGGATTTTAATTATCCTGACAGACTGGGGCAATGAGATTAGCGTTACAACAAAAGGGAACAAGTTTTTGGGGGTGCTTAAAGACAATTATATGACCCAAATTATTGAGGAACCAACCAGGAGAGGGGCAGTTCTGGATTTGGTCATATCAAACAATGTAGAAGTAATAACAAATATTCAAGTCCTGGAACATTTTGGTAACAGTGATCATAGCATGGTCTCATTTGAAATTAATTATCAAAAAACAGATTACTTGGGTTCAACAAAGACTTTAACCTTTAGAAAGGCAGATTTTAATAAACTGAGGTCTAATCTAGTAGTAATACAATGGGATGATGTTTTTGCAGGGAAAAATATAGAAGATAAATGGGCAATCTTTAAAACATTGTTAGAAAAGCACACGTATCAGTGTATACCCTTGGGTAATAAGGGTAGGCAGATTATTGGAGATAAGGAAAAAGCTGAGGTATTAAACAAATTCTTTGCCTCTGTGTTTACCAGGGAAGAATCAAGTTCAATAGTAGCGCCACAGGAGGAAGCCACAACCTCCATATTAATGACCAATTGGTTAACTGAGGAAGAAGTTCATAAGCGACTTGAAAAAATTAAAGTAAATAAGGCACCTGGCCCCGATGGCATACATCCAAGAGTTCTCAAGGAGTTAAGCTCAGTAATAGCAAAACCATTATATTTAATATTCAATGACTCCATTTCCACAGGCTCAGTACCACAAGATTGGCGTAAAGCAGATGTGGTGCCTATATTTAAAAAGGGAGCTAGATCACACCCGGGGAATTACAGACCGGTAAGCCTGACTTCAATAGTAGGGAAACTACTTGAAGGTTTAATAAGGGATAATATTCAGGAATACCTAATGGAAAACAAAATTATTAGTAATAGTCAGCATGGATTTATGAAGGATAGATCTTGCCAAACTAACCTTATTTGTTTCTTTGAGGAGGTAAGTAGGAATTTAGACCAGGGTAATGCAGTTGATGTGGTCTACTTAGATTTTGCAAAGGCTTTTGATATGGTTTCACACAAGAGGTTAGTGTACAAAATAAAGAAAGTTGGACTCAGTAATAATATATGCACCTGGATTGAAAACTGGTTAAAGGACAGACAACAGAGGGTTGTCATAAATGGAACTTTTTCAGGTTGGGCTAAAGTCGTGCGTGGAGTACCTCAAGGATCGGTACTGGGACCGCTGCTTTTTAACTTGTTTATTAATGACCTTGAGGTTGGGATCGAGAGCAAAGTCTCCATCTTTGCTGATGATACTAAATTGTGTAAGGTAATAGAATCAGAGCAGGATGTAATTTCTCTTCAGAAGGACTTGGAGAGACTGGAAACGTGGGCAGGTAAATGGCAAATGAGGTTTAATACAGATAAATGTAAGGTTATGCATTTGGGATGCAAGAATAAAAAGGCGACTTACAAATTAAATGGAGATATATTGGGGGAATCCTTGATGGAGAAGGATTTAGGAGTGCTTGTAGACAGCAGGCTTAGCAATAGTGCCCAATGTCATGCAGTAGCTGCAAAGGCAAACAAGATCTTATCTTGCATCAAACGGGCAATGGATGGAAGGGAAGTAAACATAATTATGCCCCTTTACAAAGCATTAGTAAGACCACACCTTGAATATGGAGTACAATTTTGGGCACCAATCCTTAGAAAAGACATTATGGAACTAGAGAGAGTGCAGAGAAGAGCCACCAAATTAATAAAGGGGATGGACATTCTAACTTATGAGGAGAGGCTAGCTAAATTAGATTTATTTACATTAGAAAAGAGGCGTCTAAGAGGGGATGTGATAACTATATACAAATATATTCAGGGACAATACAAGGCGCTTTCAAAAGAACTATTCATCCCACGGGCAGTACAAAGGACTCGGGGCCATCCCTTAAGGTTGGAGGAAAGGAAATTTCACCAGCAACAAAGGAAAGGGTTCTTTACAGTAAGGGCAGTTAAAATGTGGAATTCATTACCCATGGAGACTGTGATGTCAGATACAATAGATTTGTTCAAAAATAGGTTGGACATCTTTTTAGATGGGAAAGGTATACAGGGATATACCAAATAAGTATACATGGGAAGGATGTTGATCCAGGGATTAATCCGACTGCCAATTCTTGGAGTCAGGAAGGAATTAATTTTTCCCCTTAATGGGGTTTTTTGTTTGCCTTCCTCTGGATCAATAAGTAAGTATAGATATAGAATAAAGTATCTGTTGTCTAATTTTAGCATAGGTTGAACTTGATGGACGTACGTCTTTTTTCAACCTCATCTACTATGTAACTATGTAACAGTCTTGTCAGTGTTTAAAAACAGTTTGTTTTGGGAAATCCAGTTTTCAAGTCTGAAAAAGTCAGACTGAAGTATGTGTTGAAGGTCAGAGAGGCTATGGCTGTGTGCATACTTGAAAATGAGAGGTAACTCTCAATGTATTACTTCCTGGTAAAATATTTTATAAATAAATAAATATAGGATTGTGTCATCTGCCTACATGTGTATTGAGGCTTCCTGACAAGCTGTGGGAAGATCATTGATGAACACTGAGAAGAGTAGGGGCCCCAGAACAGAGCCTTGCGGGACGCTACGGGTGATAGGCAGGGGGTTAGAGTTAGAGCCAGAGATGGACACATGTTGGGATCTACCTGATATGTAGGACTGAAACCAGTTTAAAGCATGCTTCCCTATTCCAGAGCTCTGGAGTTTGTTGAGCAGGATAGCATGATCAACAGTATCAAAAGCCTTTGCAAAATCTAGGAATACTGCACCAGTGAGTTGACTCCGTTCCATTCCACACTGGATTTCATTGCAAACTTTTAGCAGGGTAGTTACGGTAAGGTGTTTGGGGCGAAAGCCAGATTGGAATTGGCTAGGGAAATTTGTATTGTTATAGTAATCGCTTAATTGGGAGTGGACACATTTTTCCATGACTTTGGATAGGATTGGGAGAAGGGAGATTGGTCTGTAGTTTGAGACAGTGTTTTTGTCCCCACTTTTGAAGATTGGGACAACTCTGGCAGCTTTCCAGGTCTTAGGGATATGGCCAGCAGACTGGATAGAGTTGACTATGGAAGCAATTGTTTTGGCAATTGCTGGGGCACCAAATCTTAGGAACCTAGATTGTAGTAAGTCAGATCCACATTGGCTGCTTAGTTTTAATTTGAGGAGCGCTTGTGTAAGCTCTTCGGATACTAGGCCAAATTGAAAATTGTGGGCAGTGTTGTAATGTATTGTATGTCTTTATTTATATAGCGCCATTAATGTACATAGCGCTTCACAGTAGTAATACATGTGGTAATCAAATAAATAACAGATAATATACATAACAGATCATGGGAATAAGTGCTTTAGACATAAAAGTAACATTAAGGAAGAGGAGTCCCTGCCCTGAGGAGCTTACAGTCTAATTGGTAGGTAGGGAGAACGTACAGAGACAGTAGGAGGAAGTTCTGGTAAGTGCTTCTGCAGGGGGCCAAGCTATATGTATCATGTGTTCAGAATATCTACAGTGCTATTCATATGCTTCTTTAAGCAAGTGTGTCTTAAGGTGGGTCTTAAAGGTGGATAGAGAGGGTGCTAGTCGGGTACTGAGGGGAAGGGCATTCCAGAGGTGTGGGGCAGTCAGTGAAAAAGGTTTAAGGCGGGAGAGGGCTTCAGATACAAAGGGGGTAGAAAGAAGACATTCTTGAGCAGAACGCAAGAGTCGGGATGGTGCATAGCGAGAAATTAGGGCTGAGATGTATGGAGGGGCAGAAGAGTGTAAAGCTTTAAAAGCGAGGAGAAGAATGGAGTGTGAGATACGGGATTTGATCGGAAGCCAGGAGAGGGATTTCATGAGGGGAGATGCTGAGACAGATCTAGGAAAGAGTAGAGTGATTCTGGCAGCAGCATTTAGGATAGATTGTAGGGAGACAGATGAGAGGCAGGAAGGCCGGACAGCAGGAGGTTACAGTAATCAAGACGGGAGAGAATGAGGGCCTGAGTCAGAGTTTTAGCAGTCGAGCAACAGAGGAAAGGGCGTATCTTTGTTATATTGCGGAAGAAAAAGCGACAAGTTTTAGAAATGTTTTGAATGTGAGGGGCGAATGTGAGAGAGGAGTCGAGTGTGACCCCTAGGCAGCGTACTTGGGCTACAGGGTATTCACCCAGCATGCTTGGGCTACTGGGATCTTAGTTCCAACAGTAATGTGAAAGGAGGTAGTAGGGCCAGGTTTGGGAGGAAGTATGAGGAGCTCTGTTTTAGCCATGTTGAGTTTAAGGCGACGGAGGGCCATCCAGGATGATATAGCAGAGAGACATTCAGAAACGTTGGTTTGTACAGCAGGTGTAAGGTCGGGTGTTGAAAAGTATATTTGTGTGTCGTCAGCATAGAGGTGATATTTAAACCCAAAAGATGTTATTAGGTCACCTAGAGAGAGTGTGTACAGAGAAAAGAGAAGAGGTCCCAGGACAGAGCCCTGGGGTACCCCCACAGAGAGATCAATAGAGGAGGAGGAGGTGCTAGCAGAAGAGACACTGAAAGTACAATGGGAGAGGTAGGATGAGATCCAGGATAGAGCTTTGTTCCGAATACCAAGAGTATGGAGAATATGAAGGAGAAGAAGGTGGTCCACAGTGTCAAATGCTGCAGAAAGGTCGAGTATTATGAGCAGAGTGTAATGACCTCTGTCTTTGGCAGCATGGAGGTCGACAGTTATTTTAGTGAGGGCTGTTTCCGTGGAGTGAGCAATGCGGAAGCCAGCTTGTAGAGGGTCTAGGAGAGAATAGCTGTTGAGAAAATGGAGCAAGTGAGAGAATACAAGGCGTTCAAGGAGTTTAAAGGCAAAAGGCAGGAGGGAGACAGGTCGATAGTTAGAAAAACAGGTAGGGTCAAGCTTGCTGTTTTTGAGTAATGGTATGACTGTTGCATGTTTGAAGGAGGATGGAATGGTTCCAGAGAAGAGGGAGGAGTTAAAAATGTGTGTGAGCGTAGGGATTATAGTAGGAGCAAGAGGTTTTAGGAGATGGGAGGGAATGGGGTCGAGAGGGCAAGTGGTAGAGGGAGAAGAGGTGATCAACAGCGACACACCCTCCTCTGAGACAGTGGAAAAAGAGTCAAGGAAGGCAGGAGGAGAGTTAGGAAGAGGTGTAGGATGGGAGGAAGAAACAGAGGGGATGTTCTGCTGTATGAATTCCACCTTTTCCTTAAAATAGTCAGCAAAGTCCTGAGCGGAGATGGAGGAAGGAGAGGCAGCTGAGCGTGGTTTGAGTAGAGTATCAAAAACAGAGAACAGTCGGCGTGGGTTAGACTTGTGCATGTTGATTAGTGAAGAAAAGTAGGCTTGTTTAGCTTGCGAGAGGGCAGAGTTGAAGTCTGCGAGAGTGTGAGAAGTCTGCGAGAGTGTGAGACTTCCTCCAGAGGCGTTCAGAGGAACGAGTGGAGGAACGCAGCATGCGTGTGTGGGAATTTAGCCAGGGTCTAGGGTTAGAAGGGCGAGGGCGGCAGAGAGAAAGCGGGGCATGTAGATCAAGAGAGGAGGACAAGGCAGAGTTGTAGTTCCTGACCAGGTTGTCAGGGTCTGTAGCAGAGCTGAGAGAGGAGAGGGAGGAGCGTAAAGTGGACTCAAAGTCAGGCAAGTGAATAGAGCGCAGGTTTCTGCAGAACCGGGGGGTAGATGGAGGTGGAGAAGGGGAGAAGCGAGATAGAGAGAATGAGATGAGGTGATGGTCAGAGAGAGGAAAAGGGGAAATTGAGAAATCGGAGAGAGAGAAGTTTTTAGAGAAAACCAGGTCTAAGTAGTGGCCATCCTTGTGGGTGCTGGCTGCAATCCACTGTTGAAGGCCAAAAGAAGAGGTTAGAGAAAGAAAGCGGGAAGCCCAAGGGAGAGAGGGGTCATCAATGTGGCAGTTGAAGTCCCCAAGGAGAAGAACAGGGGAGTCTGAGGAGAGGAAGAAAGAGAGCCAGGATTCAAAGTGAGAGAGAAAGGCAGAAGGGGGATGAGTAGAGGTAGGTGGGCGATAGATGACCGCCACATGGACAGGAAGATTAGAGAAGATCTGGACAGTGTGAGCCTCAAAGGAGGGAAAAGCAAGAGATGGAGGAATAGGAAGGGTTCGGTAACGGCAGAGAGAGGAGAGCAGGAGCACCACGCCTCCATCCCTGCCATCAGTGCGCGGAGTGTGGGAGAAGGAAAGGCCACCATAGGAGAGGGCAGCTTTCAGAGCAGTGTCAGACTGAGTGAGCCAGGTCTCAGTTATAGCAAATAGGAGCAGAGAGTGAGAGAGAAAAAAGTAATGTACAGTGTTGGGAGGGAGTGGGGCTATAGGGGTACTCCCAGGATGAGATTCAGGTTTGTAGTTTGGGTTGCGTTTTGCTAATAAGTTAGTAGCACACCCCACAAAGTAATCATTGAATGCATTTGCAATGTCAGTGGGGTTTGTCAGAGTAATATCACCCTTGGCTGTTGGTGGTTAGAAGGCTGGAATATATTGTTGATAACATTCCAGAAGTTAGCTGGGTTTGATGTGTTCTGGAGGAGATTGTCAGAGTAATATTGTGCTTTTGCGAGCCTTGTTTGCCTTGTGCACACGTTCCGCAGGCATCTGTAGTGATTGAGATCCTTGGTAGTGCCAGTTATTTTGTGGCTTTTCCACAAGGCATCCCTGAACTGGTAGAGTGCTATAAGGTCAGGTGTAACCCATGGAAGGTGGCACCCCGTACCCTTATTCTGCGTAGTGGAGCATGGGTATCACAGAGTTTTAAGAACTCGGATTGGAAATAGTCAAGCGCAGAATCAGGGTCAGGAATTAAATCGATTCTGTGCCAAGGGCAGTTGGTAAGGTCAGCCAGAAACTGTTGTGGGTTAAAGTTTCTAAATGTTTCTAAATGTTCTAGTGAGGAGAACTTTAGGGCTTGATTGGGGCGGTTTAATTTTCCTTACACAGTACACTATTGCATGGTCACTGAAAATGTCAGGAAGGATGCCAGAGGATTGGATTCTGCTGGAATTTGAGAAGAGAATCCAGTCAAGCAAGGAATGGTTGTGCGATTTCAGGTTTGTTCGTGTGGGTTGGGAAATGAGATGCGATAGGTTAAGCGACTTGATTTGTGTGTGGATTTTGTGGTTTTTAGGGTCAAGCCAATTGAAGTTGAAATCCCCAAGAACTAGCAGCTCACTCTTCTCATTCTGAGAGGAAATGGAGCCAAGAAACTGGATGATATCAGTTAGAGATTGAAGAGGGGCTTTAGGGGGGCGGTAGATGCCAGCAATCAGGACGGGCTTAGAGAAGGGGAGGCAGATTCTGCCAACTAGGATTTCAAAAGAGGTTGGTCTTGGGGGGCAGTTTACCAGTGTAACTTGTAAGGTGTCTGCAATATAAAATAACACCCCTCCTCCTCTCTTTGACCTATCTCTCCTAAAAATGGAGTATCCCTGAATGGTAATATGTGCATCAGGGGTTTTAGGGGTTAGCCATGTTTCTGTAAGAACGATGGCTTTTGGTTTATGCATAAGGCACCATGCCCTTAGTTCATCCAGTTTGGGCAGCAGACTCTGGATATTTATATGGGCGACAGATAGCCCTTTTTGGAATTTGAAGGGGGTATTCTCAGGGGTATGGGACAGAGTTGAAGTGGGAGGGCCTGGGTTAGGTTCAATATCACCTGCTAAAGAGAGTAAAAGTATGAGTAGAAATTTGAGTAGTTGTTTGCAAGTTGTAACTTTATGATTTTTGCCAATTGAGTGTGCGGTGGTTGGAGTGCTGGTTTTCAGGGTTCTCTACCAACATTCAGTAGATAGTGCAAGGCTTTTGATTAATCCAGGGTGTATGGTGATGTTGGGCGTGGGCCAGGAGGGGGGAGTGTGTACTGGATAGAGAGAGTAACATTTCAATGAGACCACGAGAAAGAACAAAGAGGAGGTAAAAAGCAGCGTCATTATGCCAGAGGTAGGTAGCGCTGCATGGAGCCGTTTTGAGCCATGTGAGTGTGCGCAGCATAAACAGCATGGACCATAGTGTAGTCAGAATAGCTCACCGTTTGTTGCCATCTGTAGAAGAGTTTGCAGTAGATCCAGTCCCCAGTCACCTCTAGTCAAACTATAGTCTAACTATATTTATCACTTAAAAGCCTTTAAATGCCTCACTAATGCCAATGCAGTGCCTTTGCATTTGCCTTTGCAGCTACTGCATGACATTGGGCACTATTGCTAAGCCTGCTGTCTACAAGCACTCCTAAATCCTTCTCCGTCAAGGATTCCCCCAATAAATCTCCATTTAATTTGTAAGTCGCCTTTTTATTCTTGCATCCCAAATGCATAACCTTACATTTATCTGTATTAAACCTCATCTGCCATTTACCTGCCCACGTTTCCAGTCTCTCCAAGTCCTTCTGAAGAGAAATTACATCCTGCTCTGATTCTATTACCTTACACAATTTAGTATCATCAGCAAAGATGGAGACTTTGCTCTCGATCCCAACCTCAAGGTCATTAATAAACAAGTTAAAAAGCAGGGGTCTCAGTACCGATCCCTGAGGTACTCCACGCACGACTTTAGCCCAACCTGAAAAAGTTCCATTTATGACAACCCTCTGTTGTCTGTCCTTTAACCAGTTTTCAATCCAGGTGCATATATTATCAGAGAGTCCAATTTTCTTTATTTTGTACACCAACCTCATGTGAAACCGTATCAAAAGCCTTTGCAAAATCTAAGTAGACCACATCAACTGCTTTACCCTGGTCTAAATTCCTACTTACCTCCTCAAAGAAACAAATAAGGTTAGTTTGGCAAGATCTATCCTTCATAAATCCATGCTGACTATTACTAATAATTTTGTTTTCCATTAGGTATTCCTGAATATTATCCCGTATTAAACCTTCAAGTAGTTTCCCTACTATTGAAGTCAGGCTTACCGGTCTTTAATTCCCCGGGTGTGATCTAGCTCCCTTTTTAAATATAGGCACCACATCTGCTTTACGCCAATCTTGTGGTACTGAGCCTGTGGAAATGGAGTCCTTGAATATTAAATATAATGGTTTTGCTATTACTGAGCTAAACTCCTTGAGAACTCTTGGATGTATGCCATCTGGGCCAGGTGCCTTATTTACTTAAATTTTTTCAAGTCGCTTATGAACTTCTTCCTCAGTTAACCAATTGTTTATTAATATGGAGGTTGTGGCTTCCTCCTGCGGCACTACTATTGAACTTGATTCTTCCCTGGTAAACACAGAGGCAAAGAATTTGTTTAATACCTCAGCTTTATCCTTATCTCCAATAATAATCTGCCTACCCATCTCACACTGAAAGGGTCCTATATTTTCTTTTCTCATTTTTTTGTTATTAAGGTACTTAAAAAACTTTTTAGGGTTGACCTTACTTTCTATTGCAATCCTTTTTTCATTATCCATTTTTGCTAATTTTATTGCCCTTTTGCAATTTTTGTTACATTCCTTATAATTCTGATACGATGTCTCTGTCCCTTCTGACTTAAATAATCTAAACGCCTTCCTCTTCTTGTCCATTTCCTCCCCTATCTATTTAGCCACATTGGTTTTTACTTATTTCTTTTATACTTATTACCCAAGGGTATACACTGATAAGTGTGCTTTTCTAACAATGTTTTAAAGACAGCCCATTTATCTTCTACATTTTTCCCTGCAAAAACATCATCCCATTGTATTACTACTAGATTACATCTCAGTTTATTAAAATCTGCCTTTCTAAAGTTTAAGGTCTTTGTTGAACCCAAGTAATCTGTTTTTTGATCTTTTATTTCAAATGAGACCATGTTATGATCACTGTTACCCAAATGTTCCAGGACTTGAATATTTGTTATTACTTCTACATTGTTTGATATGACCAAATCCAGAACTGGAAGGGGAAGGGACATTTCACGAAACATTTAGGGTTAGAGGTCACGGCTACCAGAGGAAGTGTTTGTACAGCAGCTGAAGCACTTGTGTATCCAGAATCCAGGAGCAGCCCCTCCCCCCAGCGTGTGCCTTCACAGAACACACAAACAGCATTGCCACAGGAGCTGAAGACGCTTGTGCTGTTGGAGGAGAATAGCACCTGCCTTGCTAAAGATTTGGACATACATGCAAGCTTTAACTTGCCCTGTTGTAAGTAGGATTCTGGTTTTAACCACCAGATGGCCTTCAACAGAGAACCTTCTTCTTTTTATTTGTGTCCATTTTATATTTTAATAAATTAGTTTAAATTGTGTTTACAGCCTTGTGTTTGTATGCTAAATGTTGTTTGTTTTCTGTCTTTTGTTAGTTAGTGTTGTTCATTATTGTTATATGTTAGTTTGTCCTATATTTACAACAGTATACAATATGTAATATCTTTGTGCTTTATTACATATATCTCGGATGCCTTCCACTAAGTTACAAGGTTGATCCGGATGAACAGGACTGTGTCACAAGGAGCATAGCTCTTGCCAGTGTATCTGGATATTTGTTGGACTTTATTTTCCAAGGTGCCGGTCTGTATTTATGTTTTTCCAGGTAGGTAGCTGGGTAACAGTTAGAAGGGTAAACAGGGGGAAGAGGAAGAGGCAGGCCAGTTCTGAGCTGACCCATCCCAATAGATTTTCCATAGTGAGTGAAGATATTGGGAGTGTCAGGGCAGAAATGGCAAGGCTGGGGGAGACTGATTCCTCCAGCAGCCAGGGGAATAGATCCTCCAGCACAGAGGGGACTTGGGATACTCAGAGACCAAATATTTTATGCAGGCAATAAGATATGCAGCACACACATTAATTATATAGTGTATATACTGTATTATATATATAATATAACATAATAAATAATATATTATATAGTATAATATTATATAGTATAATATTATATATATATATATATATATATATATATACGCTCTTACGACGCTTTGCAATGTTGTTTATGTGAATGTGTATATATATATATATATATATATATATATATATACATATATATATATATATACATATATATATATATATATATATATATATATACATATATATATATATACATATATATATACATATATATATATATATATATACATATATATATACATAGAAAAAAAGAGGAGAGAGCGCACGCCCATAGCGTATAAAAGTTTTAATGAAGGGGGGAGGGGGAGAGAGGGGGGTAAAAAACGCACTTACAAAAAATGCATTAAAATCAAGCATATGTGATATACATAATCACCACCATCCGGTTTAGCTGAGACTCTTGGGGCACTCCTAAGCTCCGTTGGTAAGGGGCAACGTCACTGCAGGTTCCAGGACTGGTAGCACCATCCGGTCAAACTGCAGGCTTCAGGGGCCTCCGTTGGTAATGGAACACCGTCCCAGCAGATTCACAAAGCAGGTAAGCTATGAAAATGTCCAAGAAAGAGGTCCCGTGTAATGCTGCCTCTAGCACTCGTGCCTGGATCAATACGCTCCAGCGCTTGGTGTGGACTCCAATGTCTCTGCGTCTGACGTCACGACGCTCCCTGACGCGTTTCGTCAGTCACGGCTAACTTTCTCAAAGGGATGTCATAAGAAGGGGAGGTCCGGTATTATATATACAACCTCAGAGTGGTAATTAAAGAAAATCTCCTCCCCTACTCAGCTGCATTCGTTTTTCGTGCTGCTACACACATATATATGCACACTTATATTTACATAAAATACAGGTAATTAACCCTAAAAGGATCGGAGGAGAAAGCAAAATTTAACTCTAAATACCAGTCTACATCGTATTGCATTTTGAATAAATGACACATAGTATACAAAACATATACATACAAGCTCATTAATAAAAGAAATCATTCTATAAAAAAACCCATAAATGTATATTAGATTTATATTTCACATAGACTGGCATAACATAGTTCATCAATGCCAAATTCATCATGACAAAAGTCCTAAAGGGATAAAACCAGAGGGAAACATTCAGCCTACATGTAAATCACAACCTCTCAAATGAATATATATTAATGTGTGTATGGATTCTATTATGATATTCCATAAGGTGCATCAGTAAATCATACTTAACTTCACCTAATATATAGAGAGGGATGACCCACATATAGGCTAATACTACATAAGGTTACTGTAAAACAAAGGATCACAAGATATCATGCCATAAAATAGAAAGTGCAATAATATATATATATATATTCCCAATCACACATAATCAAGTTCAAAAATTTTTCCTCTAATGAGTGTGTGAATGACTTGAATATTGACAATAAGTCATATGATCCCGATAGGAGAATACTAATCATTTTAAAAACCATCAGTCTGGAGTCTGTATGCCACAAACAAGGCCAGGTCCCGGGGAACTATTATGTGAGTGCTTGTTAGAATTAATTATATATTTTTAATTTTTTGAAATTTTTAATTTTTTAATTTTTTAGTTTTTAAGGTAATAGGGACAGAAATGTATAAGTATCGTTCCCCATTATTTACTATCCAGGCCCTAAATGGCCATAATAAAGTGAGTGCCTATTTAAATCAATATTAAATATAATATAGGTGCTATACGATAATTATAAAAGTGTATGTGAAAATTAATATTAAAAATATATTACCTATTATCATCTATTCAACCCTATAATGATCCTATTTTTAATTGGACCACCTAAATGTGCAAATGAAAATTATTTCATAATTATATCCATTGTCCAGACGGGTGGAAGTGTGGGATAGGGGAGGGGGGGGGGGGGGAAAGGGGGGGGGGGGCAAGGAAGGGGGGTGAATCTCAGGAGGAGATGCAGACAAAGGATGGAATGAGAAGCAGAGGAAGAGAACAGGAAGAGACATCCAAGGAATGATCAGACTAGAGTACTAACGTCTAAACACTCATTCAGTCCCCCAGGATTAAGGGTGCCCAATTGGTGAATCCAAAAGGTTTCCCGCCTACAGAGTGTCTTGAATCGGTCGCCTCCTAGAACACAAGGAGAAATGGTCTCTATTCCCATAATCTGCAAGGTCTTGGGATTTTGTTGATGAAATAGTTTAAAGTGTCGAGAGACACTATGGTTAGTGAGACCCTTAATGACATTTCTCCTGTGTTCCAGGAAGCGCGTACCCAATGTTCTCGTGGTGCGTCCAACATATTTTAGACTGCACCCACATTGTATAAGGTACACAACATAAGTGCTAAGACAAGTGATGGAGCTACTGATGACGTATGATGCCCCTACTCTGGGAACAGACATGAGTATTATTCAAAAGATGCCTGCATGTAATGCATCGACTGCGGCCACAGGGATGGTTTCCCAATGGTCCCTTATTTTTAGCAGTATCACAAATTGAGGAAGACTTGAGCCTAGTGGGAGCTAATATACTTTTTATACTTCTAGCCTTCCTATATGTAACAGTAGCTCTATCCGGCAGGATAGGTCCTAAATGGGGATCACACTTGAGAATGGACCAATGATCATTCAATATCCTATTAATGGATCTTGATGACTGGTTATAGGTGGTAATAAACCTCGCATTCGATCTCTCCGTCCCTGTGTGTGTTGCTGGGATGTCATATCCTGAACGTTTTCCTTTTTGTAGTTTATTTTTAGATTTCTCAAGCAAAGTAGTTCTAGCAATGGAACTCACCTTGCTGAGAGAATCTGAGACCACGACAGGATCATATCCCTTAGAAAGAAACTTCTTCCCAAGTGTGACCGACTGGTTTTCAAAATCAACATCCCTTGTGCAGTTCCTCCGTATTCTGTGGAACTGCCCCAAGGGAATATTGTTGAGCCAGTGTTTGTGATGGTTGCTGGACGCATGGACGTAGCTATTCACAGACACAGACTTGAAATGTGTGGTGGTGATAATATTCAAGTCTGTGTCTATGCTCAGGGCCAGATCCAGAAAGACAGTGGACAAATTATTGATATCAAAAGTGAATTTGAGTCCAAACGAGTTGTTGCTGAAAGAGCTCAGGATGTCGAATAATTCCGACTCCTCTCCATCCCAAATTATAATAATATCATCTATGAAACGGCCATAGTATACGAGACCCGCTCCAAGCAAGATGTTCTGCCACACATGGGACTCCTCCCAGTGCCCCATAAAGAGGTTGGCATAGCTAGGAGCGAATCTCGTACCCATGGCCGTTCCACAGATTTGCAAGTGAAAATCATCTTCAAATAAAAAATAATTGTGCGTAAGAATGAAATGGATACTTTCTAAAATAAATAACCTGTGTTTTTCCGGAAAAAGTGGATCCTTGTCCAACCAGTATTTAATAGCCTCTAACCCCTTGGTATGTTCAATGCAGGTGTATAATGATGAAACATCACATGTTGCCCATAGATAGGTGGATTTCCACCTAATGTCAGAAATGGAGTCGATGACATGGAGCGTATCCCTAATATGGGACCTCAGTGCAGTGACATAGGGGTGGAGAAAATAGTCAACATATTGGGATAGGGTCGATGTCATCGACTCCACGCCCGATACTATGGGTCTACCCGGGGGATTGGACAAGGATTTGTGCACTTTAGGAAGGTGATAAAAAATAGGGGTGCGTGGGTGTGAGCAAAATAAAAATTTAAATTCCGCTTTAGAAATAATACCTTCACCCAGTGCAGAAGTGAGGAGCTCCTTCAGCAACAACTGGTAAGAGTCTACTGGATCGGATTCCAACAAGGTGTAGGAGGCCGAGTCACCCAGGAGTCTGCGTGCCTCAGTGAGATATGCAGATAAGTCCTGAATGACTATGCCCCCCCCCTTGTCGGCCTGTCTGATAACTATATCATGGTTGATCTTAAGCCCGCCCAATGCGCCCAGCTCACCTTTAGTTAAATTAGGTTTAAATTTAATAAGTTTAGCACACATGGACTCAAAGTCACGTAAAACCAGACTATAGAACGTCTCCACGAAACCGCCCTTGGATTGGTAAGGGAAGAAGACCGATTTGGGCTTGAATGGTGAGTGCCTAATATTGCAATCCTCATCTAAGTCTCCCTCCACAAACCTGGTCGGGTTGGTGGCCCGCTCAAAATTGTCAAGAGATGCTTGTGATCCTGAAGGTGAATCCGAGTCCCTCAGCAATGAAGTGAGTGCATCAATACATATTTCTTCCTGTGTATTAAAGACAGTTGTTGGATCAGTACTCTTGATATTATTCTCCTGAATCTTAAAATGTCTATTCAATGTCATTTTTCTGACAAAACTGTTTAGATCAATAAACAATTGAAACAGATTCGGACCTGTATTGGGGGCAAAAGATAAGCCCCTTTCCAATAAGGACCTTTCACAATCAGTCAATACAGTTGATGAGAGGTTGAAAATATTGCTACTCTCTGATGGTGTAACTAATCCTCTTCTGTTTTCCTTCTTCCTCTGGACAGCTCTGCCTGCCCTAACTCCTCTGCTCCTCTTTTTCCCTGGCCCGAAGGCCTGTTTGGGGCCTCGCGGTCCCATAGGGGATAATGTTTGTCTGGATCTCTCCAGACATATCTCTGTGCCTGATATTATTATAGGTCCACATTATTATTATATGTGTATATATGTTTTGCTTATGTAATTAAGACATTTACATCATATCGTTATAGCACATATATTCTATTGTATATGTTCCTTAGAGGCGCAGCTTATCTCCCTGTTGTTTGTTATATATATATACATATATATATATACATATATATATATACACACAGAGACACAACGTTGCAAAGCGTCGTAAGATCGTTGGATAAGCCATTTTGGCGTTGTAAAAATGAATATAGGTATGCATTGCAAAGCGTTGGATAAGCCATTCGTTGTAAAGCGAAGCGTTGTAAAACGAGGACTGCCTGTACCATGTACAGTAAATACAAATTGTATGTATTGTATGTCTTTATTTATATAGCGCCATTAATGTACATAGCGCTTCACAGTAGTAATACACATGGTAATCAAATAATTAACAGATAATATAAATAACAGATCATGGGAATAAGTGCTTTAGACATAAAAGTAACATTAAGGAAGAGGAGTCACTGCCCCGAGGAGCTTACTGTCGAATTGGTAGGTAGGGAGAACTTACAGAGACAGTAGGAGGGAGTTCTGGTAAGTGCGTCTGCAGGGGGCAAGGCTTTATGTATCATGTGTTCAGAATATCCACAGTGCTATTCATATGCTTCTTTAAGCAAATGTGTCTTAAGTTGGGTCTTACAGGTGGATAGAGAGGGTGCTAGTTGACTACTGAGGGGAAGGGCATTCCAGAGGTGTGGGGCAGTCAGTGAAAAAGGTTTAAGGCGGGAGAGGGCTTTAGATACAAAGGGGGTAGAAAGAAGACATCCTTGAGAAGAACGCAAGAGTATGGATGGTGCATAACGAAAAATTAGGGCTGATATGTAAGGAGGGGCAGAAGAGTGTAAAGCTTTAAAAATGAGGAGAAGAATGGAGTGTGAGATACGGGATTTGATCGGAAGCCAGGAGAGGGATTTCATGAGGGGAGATGCTGAGACAGATCTAGGAAAGAGTAGAGTGATTCTGGCAGCAGCATTTAGGATAGATTGTAGGGGAGACAGGTGAGAGGCAGGAAGGCCAGACAGCAGGAGGTTACAGTAGTCAAGACGGGAGAGAATGAGGGCCTGAGTCAGAGTTTTAGCAGTCGAGCAACAGAGGAAAGGGCGTGTCTTTGTTATATTGCAGAGGAAAAAGCGACAGGTTTTAGAAATGTTTTGAATGTGAGGGGCGAATGTGAGAGAGGAGTCGAGTGTGACCCCTAGGCAGCGTGCTTGGGCTACTGGGTGAATGATCGTAGTTCCAACAGTAATGTGGAAGGAGGTAGTAGGGCCAGGTTTGGGAGGAAGTATGAGGAGCTCTGTTTTAGCCATGTTGAGTTTAAGGCGGCGGAGGACCATCCAGGATGATATAGCAGAGAGACATTCAGAAACTTTGGTTTGTACAGCAGGTGTAAGGTCGGGTGTTGAAAAGTATATTTGTGTGTCATCAGCATAGAGGTGATAATTAAACCCAAAAGATGTTATTAGGTCACCTAGAGAGAGTGTATACAGAGAAAAGAGAAGAGGTCCCAGGACAGAGCCCTGGGGTACCCCCACAGAAAGATCAATAGAGGAGGAGGTGTTAGCCCCCCTGGGGCGCCCACCAGTTTGCGCACCGCTGCATTCAATCACAACACCCACACATACTCAATCACAACTCACACAGACAAAGCACACATACTCAGACACACTGCACACACACGCAGACACGCGCACGCTGCAGACACGCGCACGCTGCAGACACTCACACACTGCAGACACTCACACACTGCAGACACTCACACACTGCAGACACTCACACACTGCAGACACTCACACACTGCAGACACTCACACACTGCAGACACTCACACACTGCAGACACTCACACACTGCAGACACTCACACACTGCAGACACTCACACACTGCAGACACACACACTGCAGACACTCACACACTGCAGACACTCACACACTGCAGACACTCACACACTGCAGACACACACTGCAGAGACACACACACACACACTGCAGAGACACACACACACACACTGCAGAAACACACACACACACACACACTGCAGAGACACACACACACACTGCAGAGACACACACACACACTGCAGAGACACTCACATACACACACTGCAGACACACACACACACACTGCAGACACACACACACACACACACACACACACACACACACACACACACACACACTGCAGACACACACTGCAGACACACACACACACACACACACACACACACACACACACACACTGCAGACACACACACTGAAGACACACACTGCAGACACACACACACACACACACACAGCAGACACACACACTGCATACACACACACACTGCAGACACACACACACACTGCAGACACACACACACACACTTACACACTGCAGACACACACACTTACACACTGCAGACACACACACTTACACACTGCAGACAAACACACACACACACACACACACACACACACACACACACACACACACACTGCAGACACACACACTGCAGACACACACACACACTGCAGCCACACACACACTTACACACTGCAGACAAACACACTTACACACTGCAGACACACACACACACTTACACACTGCAGACACACACACTGCAGACACACACACACACACTGCAGACACACACACACTGCAGACACACACACACTGCAGACACACACACTGCAGACACACACACTGCAGACACCCACACACACACACACACTGCAGACACCCACACACACACCCACACACACACACACACTGCAGACACACACACACACACACACTGCAGACACACACTGCAGACACACACACACACACACACACACACACACACATACACACACACACACACCCATAGTGCAGACACACACACTGCAGACACATACACACCCACACTGCAGACACACATACACACACACTGCAGACGTACGCATGCACACACACTACAGCCACACACTGCAGACACACACACACTTTAGACACTCTCACACACTGCAGACACTCTTACACACTGCAGACACTCTTACACACTGCACACACTCTCACACACTGCAGACACCCTCACTTACACTCACACACTTTTCCCTGGGGGGTAGTACTCCGCATGCTCCGGTCCCTGTGTGGTGGAAACAGACAGGAGGAGGAGGGGCTGTCTGTGTGCAGGGAAGGCCTCGCAGAGAGCAGAGAAGCAGCAAGGCTCCGCCCCCACAGCAAGGACCCGCAACAAGCAGAGAAGCTGCACGGAGCCTATTCAACCGCCCGCACGCAGCCTGCGCACACCCTAAATAATCCTGCGCGCCCCCAGTTTGTGCACCGCTGCACTAGGGTATCCTGCTTCAGTATTGCCCAGAAAGGAGAATGAGGCACAGGGATGAACAAGTATCCCTGTAGCTGAGGGAATCCCTAGGTTAAGGGTGTTACCCGAACTAGTGCTCATGTGAACAAGAACCATTGTAGGGTTTGTGGGTGCCCGAACCATATATAAGGTTGAGGGGGGACTCAGAGTCCAGACTGAGTCTAGAAGATAGAGTATGTGGACTAAGACAGCTAGGAGTAAAACTACAAACATCTTATTCTGCCCCCTATACCCAAAGACTCAAGAGTATATTAAACATATACCTTAGTGTATTAAAGTATACTTTATTAAATGGGGTCCTTGTGCTTGTTACATTTGGAACCGATGGCCAAACAGGCTGCCCGAGCTAATCCATAGGCGCCGGTAAGTCTGCTGGACATCGGAGTTCAAAGCAGTCAGAGTGTGCCAGAGGTGTGAAAAGCATGTGGGCAGCGGGGAAAGGCGAAGTACCAAGGTCCGGGGAACAATGGCAGATGTCCGGGCTGCCATTTGTTCTGCCAGACCTGGTGGAGCCTGTCCCAGCGGGTGACATTGAGATAGCCTGGGACAGACATGGCAAACTTGCGCATGTCCCTTGGCTCTCAGATTTCCTGCTGACCCGGCCTTTGTAGCCGGCTTGGCTCTGATTGGTTGCTGGGAATTTTCCCACACGATGATTGGCTGCTGAGTTTTGTAAATAAAACTCGGAATACTATAAAAAACCTGTAAGACAATCAGTAGTAAGAGCGCAGACAGGCTTTTCAAAGTTTCTCTTGCGCGTATAGCAGAGCAACCGGCTTCGATTTCAAGCCAGGAAAGCCTGCCTGCCAGAGACTGAGGCAGTGATTCCCAATCTTTTTTGTTCGGAGGAACCCTTTAAGTTTTTTGAAAAATCTCGGGGAACGCCTATCTGGCTAATACATATTAGATTAATTTCACACCTCACAAACTCCCTCTATTTCCCACCCTCTACCCAGGTATTTTCTCTCCCCTCCATCTCATTCACTTTCCCCCCCCTCCCGCCTCGCATGTATTCATCTTCCCTTGCGTCTCACTCTTACTCCCTCTTTTCCTCACTCACTCCCCCCCTCTCTCCTACCTTCCGTCAATTACCTCACTCTCACTCAATCCCCGACAAAATACCAAAAAAACCACACCCCTAAATACATGTAACCCTAACCCGCAATACATAATAAAAATACCCACAACCGCAAATACATATTAAAAATGACCACGCCAATACATATTAAAAATAACCCCGCTGCCCCAGTACATTTTAAGAAGACCCCCGCCGCCCCAATACATTTTTAAAAAAAACCCACCCCCCAATACATATTAAAAAAAATTGAGCCGCACGGGTAAAATCTTCATAA